>NC_081155.1:1065802-1075802 GCF_012432095.1 Onychostoma macrolepis
GTCTTTCTAAATGATTCTCCCTGGTTTCTCTTCCTGTTTGTCAATGTTTCATGAGACGCTGAAACCAATGCAAGTGTCTGAAGCTGGTGGCCATCAGGATTCAACCAGCAGCACTGCAGCAATCAAACTGTGTGTGTGTGTGTGTGTGTGTGTGTGTGTGTGTTTGTGTTTCTACCTGGACATGTGTACAGACAGACATCAGCATCATTCATCTGCAGCCTGACATTAAACTAACGAAACAATCACAACCATCAACATGCTGCAACATCAAGAGAAGAGCAGTGTGTGTGTGAGTGGGTGTGTGTGAGTGAGTTCCTGTCACATATAGCCACCAAACCACCACACCCTGTTCCCAACACACACACACACACAGTGCTGAGCTCCATCACCTCAACTTAACGTAAATATTAATGTAAATTTGGAAAGTAAGTCTCTCTCTCACCCTCCCTTCTCGCTCACAGACACACACACACACACACACACACACAGAGAAAAACACACGCACATTGATCTAAATGAATACATCAGCCTTCAGTTGTTTTATAAAAAACTAATTATAATGACTACAAACTAATGCAATGAAAATGAAAATGAGTTTCTGAGTCGTGTGAATGTTTGAGGGCATCTCTTACCCCACATGAAGAGAATCAAGCCGAGCGCCTCCATCCTGCTGCTGCTCGTCTGTGTGACAAACATCTTCCTGTTCATTTCTTCATGACAAACTCATTTCCTCCTTAACACGGCGTTTCTCACCCTCGCAGGGCGTGTGTTTCTCACAGATCTAACAGCAGCAGTGTGTGCACACATTAGATCATGATGTTTGCAATAATATTCATCACTGAGAAACACACATCTGACCTAAATATCAGTGTACATCACAGGAAGGGTGTATTTAACACAAACACACACACACGGATGTTTCTTAGCAAGTTCCACTTGTCTCAGACTTGGACACTGTGCAACACAGATCCACACAAACCTTAACACACACACACTGCATCAGAAAAAGGGAACCAAGGCATTTTTGGTAAAAATGCTTTCAATGAAAAGGCTGAGTGATAATGTTTACCCCCAGAAACAGAGCTGTGACTTTTGCCTTATTTTCTCCACACTTCCTTCTGAAACTTCAAAAATGTGTGTACCCCTAATAATCTGATCATCGATCGGTATGATGCTGCTGCTTTGAATAATGAATGTACATGATGGACAGTAAGTGTTTAGCAGGTGCTTTTCTGTAAGTTGCTATAAAAGTGAGGAAATACAGAAGCAGTGTAACATAAAGGAGCCAAAACATCAAAGATGAGGGTACGTTAAACTTTTTTTATTGAAAACAAACAAACACTTTTTTTTTCTTTTTGCTGTAACATTTTGCGTAGAACAACATTTTCATTGTTTTTATGAACAATGAGAATTATATAAACATTTATTGATTATAGAAATCGAATAAACTAATAGAAAATATGAAAATAAATAAAAAGCAATACTGCACTGCAGGAACAATATTTAAGGAACCGTACACCACAAAAAATGAAAGTATTGTCATCATTCCCTCAACCATATGACTTTAAATCCATCATGTGACCAGCAAGCTCCAAAAGCTCATACAAGTATCATAACAGTCAAGCACTGTATTTCAAGCTGTATTTTGTTTTGTGTAAGAAACAGACTAAACTGTGTGCGCTGAACTATTCATTATTCACTGAAAAGCAACCCCTCTTTGAGAGTTTGCACCTCTGCATCGTCAGCATGGCAGATCTGAACATGAGGAATGATATGTGAGAACTAGCGCAGTCTCAGGTTTAAGGTCACCAGTGTAGTGTATGGCAGATCTTTTTCACACTGTAAATCTGCTGTACCAATTTAGGTCAACCAATTACCAGCTCTACAAACATGTCCTTGCGGGGCCCATGCTGCTTTTTGTGGACCCAGTGGACTAGGGCCAGGCCACACCAAACCTAATTAGTCCCATTGCAGGCTTGCCCAGACGAGGCCCAAAGCTTCGCAGGCTCTCTGTGAGCGGCCCACACATTATTCCCATGATGGCGCGGTGTGGGCCCAAAGCAACTTTTGTACCTTTGGGCCCATACAGGATTTTTGTAGGCAGCCCTGTAACGCAACTAGGAGAATACTAACATTGACTGGCCATTCTTTAGCCACTCAGTTGAACTGGAATGGCTTAAACCAGGGGTCTCAAACTGCCGGCCCGCGGGCCATTTACGGCCCCCCCTCCCCCTCCCTCCGGCCCGCAACTGACATCAAAAATTAAACGCAATACGGCCCTCAAAAATATTATTATTTTAAAATGATTATTATTATTATTTGTAGTTGTTTTATAGCAATTTAATATGTACTAGAAACAAAAACACAGTTAAAAAAAATTAAAATTAAAATAGTGATAGCTTAAAAAACCCGCGCTTACCGGCAGACTTGATAAGACGTTAGCTGGTTTCTGAGGTGTAGCAGTTTATTTTTTGTTTGACTGTGAACGAAAATATGTCTAATTCCAAACCGAAAAGGAAGGTGGATGATGAACACAGACTGTTTCAAGAAAGATGGACACTGCAGTATTTTTTTGTGGAGTTTAATGGAAACGCCACCTGTCTGATATGCAAAGAAAAAGTTGCGGTTCTGAAGGAATACAATCTCAAGCGTCATTATTCGACTAAACACGGAGACCAATACGAGAAGTACCAGGAAGACGAGAGAAAAAAACGAGCCACACAGTTGCAGAGAGAGCTAACGTCCCAGCAAAGCCTTTTCCACAGAGCCAAAAAGGATGCTGATGCTGCCGTCGAAGCGAGTTACGTGGTGAGTGAGATGATCGCTAAAGCAGGAAAGCCATTCACTGAAGGGCAGTTTATGAAGGACTGCATGTTGAAGGTCGCTGATATTCTATGTCCAGAAAAGAAGAACATGTTCAACAATCTCTCTCTATCGGCCAATACAGTGGCAGAGCGGATTACCGAGTTATCGAGTGACATTTATGATCAGCTACGTGGGAAAGCTAGAGTTTTCACTGCATACTCTGTGGCGCTTGACGAAAGTACAGACAAAACTGACACTGCTCAGCTAGCTATTTTCATCAGAGGTATTAATGACCAGTTTGAGGTGACGGAAGAATTGCTGAGTTTGTGTCCAATGCACGGCCGTACGACAGCCAAAGATATATTTCAGCAGCTGTGCGACGCGATTGAACGTGCTGGTTTGCCGTGGAGCAGACTAGTAGGCATTACCACGGATGGCGCCCATCTATGACAGGTAAAAAATGGACTGGTAGCGCTGGTACAAAGAAAGTTGGAAGAGGAAAATGCAGATCCAGCAGTTGTTCTGCACTGCATTATACACCAGCAGGCACTGTGCAGCAAATGCTTAAAATATGAACACATCATGTCTGTTGTCCTAAGATGCATCAATTACATCAGGTCAAGAAGTTTACAGCACCGCCAGTTTCGAGCCTTTTTAGAAGAAATTGAGGCAACATATGGTGATGTACTTTACTTTACTGAGGTGCGCTGGCTCAGCAGGGGAAATGTCTTGAAGAGATTTTTTGAGTTAAGAACAGAGGTGAAGAGATTTATGGAAGATGGCAGAATGGATGTTCCTGAATTTGATGATCCTAAATGGGTCATGGACCTTGCATTCCTAGTGGACATTACACAAGAGCTGAACATCCTTAACCTGAAGCTCCAGAGCCCTGGTCAGCTCATCACAGCAGTGTATGAAAGTGTGAAAGCCTTCTCCACAAAATTGAGATTGTGGAAAACTCAGCTTTCTGCAAAAAATCTCAGTCATTTCACAACATGCAGATCTCTCGTGGAGGAGGGCATAGCATTCAATGGTGATGAATATGCCTCTGCTGTTGAAAACCTACTTCAGGAATTTGATCAGCGTTTTGCTGACTTCAAGGCACACCGTGACACTTTCCAGCTGTTTGCAGACCCCTTCTCAGTTGATGTGGAGAGTGTCCCAAATTTGTTGCAAATGGAACTTATTGACTTGCAGTGCAACAGTGAGCTAAAAACTAAATTCAGAGAGGCACAAGGAAATGCAGACAAGACTGCACAGTTTCTGAGAGAATTACCTCCATGCTTCCCAGAGCTTTCCAAAGTGTTCAGTCGGTTAATGTGCCTTTTTGGAAGCACATACCTGTGTGAGAAACTTTTCTCAACTATGAACTTCAATAAATGCAAGTTCAGGTCCAGGCTCAGTGATGCTCATCTTGAAGCTGTACTCAGGGTTTCAACTGTGAACTCCATCAGGGCAAACGTGGCTCAGTTGTGTGAGCAGAAGCGCTGCCAAGTGTCTGGCAAGAAATAGAATAGTTTGTAGTATTCAGAGATCGCAGTTGTTCAGTGTAAGGTTCAGCACAGTTTTGAAAAGTTACTTAAGTTAAAATAAAGTAGGTAACTGTTAAATATGTTAAATTATATAACAATGCACAGACACTTTTGTTTAGATTTTTGTTAAGCATGACAAAAATATGTTAGTAATGTAATTTAAAAGAAATGTGAGCTAATATCTTAGCAATTAAAGTAAATTTCCAGAACTTTTGTGCTTTCTTCTTGTGCTTCAATGTTAAAACGGCCCTTCTATGAGATGTCAGTCACAGCAATGGCCCCCAGCCAATTTGAGTTTGAGACCCCTGGCTTAAACCAAAAGAGACCTTTTCAGAACCTGTTGTTTTATACAGGCCAGGATCCTCAAAGGGATCCACTTTCCTGCAGAGTTAAACTCTAACCCTAATCAAACACACCTGAGCATGCTAATCAATGTCTTCAGGATCATTAGAAAATCACAGGAGGGTGAGATTGATCAAGTTGGACCTAAACTTTGCAGGAAAGTGTGTTTCATGAGTCAGATATGAGGATCCCTGATATAGGCTGATTTGTTTTTTTAGAGTCTGTTTGAAAATGCCCCTTTCAGCCAAGTCCTCCTGATTCTGAAGTTGAGAGAGAGATAAGCTCACACCTGAGCTTCAGACCGCTGTGCTCAAATTATTCAACCTTGTACTTAGTTCAGGCTGTTTTCCTGACATCTGGAACCAAGGACTTATTACCCCAATTCACAAGAGTGGAGACAAATTGGACCCCAATAATTTCAGAGGCATTTGTGTGAGCAGTAATCTGGGGAAGTTATTTAGCAGTATTTTAAACAATAGAATAGTAAACTTCCTTAACGAACACAGTGTCCTGAGCCCGAGTCAGATTGGCTTTCTTCCTAATCACAGAACTACTGACCACATTTACACCCTACACACCCTAATCAGTAAACACGTAAAACAGACCAAAAATGGAAAAATATTTGCATGTTTTATTGATTTCAAAAAAGCATTTGATTCTATTTGGCACGATGGATTATATTATAAGCTTTTACAAAGTGGTGTAGGGGGTAAAGTTTATGACATTGTAAAATCAATATATTCAAACAACAAATGTGCAATACGAATTGGCAACAAACATACAGATTTCTTCACCCAGAAAAGAGGAGTGCGGCAGGGCTGTAGCCTGAGTCCAACACTGTTCAACATCTACATTAATGAATTAGCGGTGCAGTTGGACCAGTCTACAGCCCCTGGACTCACTCTACAAGACAAAACCATCAAGCTTTTGCTGTACGCAGATGATCTGGTGCTGCTGTCATCTACACCACAGGGACTACAGCAGCACCTAGACCTGCTGGAGAACTACTGCCAGAACTGGGCCCTGGCTGTAAACCTCAAAAAGACCAACATTATGGTCTTTCAGAAAAAGCCCAGATGTCAGGAACACAGATACCGGTTCAGTCTAGGCAGCACTGATGCAGTACACCTACCTCGGCCTGATCATCACTGCATCGGGGAGTTTCAGTACGGCAGTGAATGCTCTCAAAGATAAAGCTCAAGAGCTCTATACGCAATCAAGAAAAATTCCAAAATATTGAAATACCGCCCAATTTGGTGTAAAATCTTTGATAGTGTGATTCAGCCCATAGCGCTGTATGGAAGTGAGGTTTGGGGTCCACTCAGTGATCAGAGCTACACTAGATGGGACAGACATCCAACAGAAGTCCTACACACAGAATTCTGCAAAATGATCCTAAAATTACACAGGAGAACACCCAATAATGCATGTAGGGCAGAATTAGGCCGATTCCCATTGATTATAAATATACAAAAAAGATCCCTCAAATTCTGGATGCATCTTAAATCGAGTCCCACAGAATCGCTACATTTTAAAGCACTACAAACCCAAGAACTGAACCCCGAAAAGAGTCCACTCAGTCAGCTGGTTCTGAGACTTACTAACCTGACTAACTCTACTAACACTAACCAGTCTCAGACCAGCACTGCTTCTCACCCAAACATCAACATAAATCAAATTATCAAACAATCTAAAAATACATATCTGGAACATTGGGATCAAGAGACTAAAACACAAAGTAAATTACAACTATATCGGACCATAAAATCAAATTATGAATTGGAAGATTATCTCCAGAGTGTCAGAGACACAAAGCAGAGACAGATCCTGAGCAAGTACAGGCTCAGTGAGCACAGACTAGCCATCGAGACCGGCAGACACAGAAAGAGCTGGTTACCCAGAGAGCAAAGGGTGTGTGCTCACTGTGAGACAGGAGAGATCGAGACAGAGACGCACTTCCTCCTTCACTGTCATAAATACATATCAATAAGAAACCTCTACTTCAACAAACTCACCAACTTAATAAAGAACTTTACAGCCATTAGTGAAACAGAACAAATAAAGATAGTACTAGGAGAGGGACAGACAGCAGCACTGGCTGCGAGATACGTGTGGACGTGCCACAGCCTGAGAGACAGCAGGTGAATGTGTGTAATGTGTGTAATATGTGTATTACATCTGACCTCAAAGTGTTTCCCTGCTGTCTACCACAGTGACCCTCAGCCTGTGTGTGTTTATGTGTTAAACACTGTGGTATGAAATGTTCACATAAGTTCTTATTTGTTACACTGTTTATTTAAGTTTATATTGTTATAAGGTTTTTATTCTATTATTTTGATCTTTTCATTGGTATTATATTTCTCCACATATATTTCAAGCTTTGGCGATATTGTATTTTTTACAGTCATGCCAATAAAGCAATATTGAATTGAATTGAATTGAATTGAATTGATAAAGGTGTGGTTGTGGAGTTCAAGAGACAGAGCGGGTGGATGAAAGCAGCGCTAGAGAGACCTCGGGGGAAGAGTAAGCTTCACCAATGAATACTTTAGCACACCAAAACATGTTTCCATGAGGTCAATAAAGTAATAATTTGGTACTTTTTATTTTCATGCTAATTTGTATTATTTTTATATTTGTATAGATAATATGTAGTCCCTTTCAGGGTGTTAAATTAGCTGAATTAACCTGAATTTAATGTTTTTGTACTTTTGTAAATCCCTTTGACTACTGTACATTTTTGACAATACAGACATTAGTTATGTGGTGACTGCATCCATTCCAGATGTATAATAACTGTTTTTCCCAAAGACTTATAGTAGCTAAAAAGTATTTAAAGTGAAACAGCTGTATTGTTGTAGATTAACAGTGCGGACCCTGTGTGGGAATAGTGAGGGCTGCCCGTGCAGGGCCAGCGCCAAAGGGCCAGTGTTTTGCCAATGAGCAAAGTCTCAGAGGCCCTGCACTGGCAGCCTGCTGGGGGTCCTTAGGCTAGCCCTAAGTGGGCCCATAAAGTGCCAATTTTGTTCAGTCTGTGGTGTAAAAAGGTTGCATTAAGAATGAAAGAAAAAACACTTAAGCAAGGTCAGGTCAAAGTGTCTGAATAATTTTTTTAACCCAAATTTTACTGGTAGTCCACTGTATGAAGACTGTATGAAGAATTTTTGGTTGTAATATGTCACAGTTTACTTTATTTTGCTATCCTCGCTTACTTAAATGAACTGCAGAGTTCTGCACCCACTAGTAAAAAAAATATATAAATTATATCTGGTGTCTGAATAATTGTTGGTTTGACTGTATGTGCACACGCTTCCTCGCACTGAACCCGGGTCGTCAGTCCTGGAATCTCTGCAGCATCTCACAAGTCCTCTTGCGCAGAAGCTCGTGTATCTTCCCGAGGCGTCGGTCAGAAACGGGTCTGACGTAGCTGTGGGGCAGGATCACGGCCATGCCGTCCTGCACCTCGCCCATCACCAGCAGGGGGAGCTGGAGGTGCTGCGTGATGTTGGGACACGGGCAGCTCCAGTCCATGGGTGCCAGCAGCACCTCCAGGTGCTGTGTTTCGAAGAGCCGCAGGCCCATCTTCTCGTCACGCAGCACCCGCTCCAGCTGGAACCGCGCGATTCCCGAGTCCAGCTCCTCGATGAGTTCGGTGAGCCGACCCACGATGGCAAAGTCGCTGCGGCAAAGGCTCGCCAGCAGCTTCCCTCTCGGCCGGCAGGGTTTGCACAGACGCCGCTTGGGCTGCGGGCAGCTGGCATCGCAGTCTTGGCGCGTGCGGAAGTTGTTCTCGTTGCCGTCGCAGCCACCGTAGATGAAGGCCAGGCACTGCTTGGTGAGGCTGTTGTAGGCCCATCGCGCCTCCCAGTGCTTGCAGGGGCCCTGCACAGCCGGCAGCGAGCACAGGCCCTGACCCTGCCGCTGACACGACGCCCGGCACTCCTCGTATGTCTCGAAGCGGTTGCGCCCGTCCTCGCAGCCTCCGTGTGCAAACGCCTGGCACTCGCCCCGAGCTGCGTCGTAGAACCAGTCCACGCGCTGCACGCCACACTCGCCCCGCTCCACGGCGGCCCAGCAGTCGGCCGGAGAGAATGGCTGGCCCAGCGGCAAACCCGCCTCCGGGTCGTCGAATAGATCGCCGCCGGAGCGCTGCACGACGGACAGCGGGTAATCGGCCCGCAGCGCTCCGGCGGAGTTCCGCGCCACACAGGTGTAGATCCCTGCATCCCACACCTGGGCGTTGTACACCACCAGCTGACCGATGTTGGTCACGACCACGTTCCCGTACATCTGGTCCGGCCGCATGAGGATGCGCTCTCCTCGCTCGGACTGCTTCTCCCAGGTAATGTCGGGCCTCGGGTGTCCGATGGCGTCGCAGTGGAAGCTGGCCGTGCCCCCGGGGTACACCACCTGCTGCTGTGGGCTGGAGTAGAGCACCGGCGGGAAGGGCTCGGAGCCGGCGGCCGTGGGCTGAGCCGTGGTGTCCTGTGGCTGGGGGCTGGCCTTGGGGCTGGGCAGGTGATAGCGGCAGGTGACCTCGGTGAGCGTGACGCCCTGAACACAGGCCTCGGCGTCCATGTAGCAGCGGTTGAAGTAGGTGAGGCCGTCGGAGGCGCAGGTGAAGTTGGGCTCGCTCTCGCAGTGGTCCTGACATTTACACACCGGCTGGCCCTCCCACAGCTCGCAGACTGCCCCCTGCTGGCCGCACTCGAACCCGGCGCAGCTGGCCTCGCCGCCCGCTGAGACACCCGCCCCCGACTGACCGTCGTCCGAGGAGCTGTCCGAGAAACGTGACGCCACGCAGCTCAGCAGGCCGCACACGTTAGTGCAGCACTTCTCGAAGGCAGCACAGTCCTGTTGAAACACACACACAAACACATCATGTTTCGATAAACTATTTGGTTAAGCTTTTTGATACCGTGTTCTAACTACACGTCATGCGACGCGCAATGAAAGCTATATAATCAGAAATTGGGCTTAAAATGATCTCGGTGGCTCATTCGCTCACAACTCTTTTTCACTTGGCTTTGCTGGCTAAGCTAAGTGTGTTTTATACAAACACACAATTAAAGCAACCAGCGTAATATTCACACCAACAAAGATTCGTAATATTCAAGAGCCCAACAAAAGGAAACGCTCGTCTCTTTGATGGTGATTTCAAACAAAACAATAAAGCATCTAAACCTCTGTTAATTCTCAATAAGAGCTTCTCTAGAAGTCTGACAGAAATAAAGTCAATCTGATGCTGTTTGTGAAGCTGTTTAATCAGATCTTGACAGATTTAATGTCTTCTTTTATTACAGTTGATTTCATCTTCAGCT
>NC_081155.1:1080802-1085802 GCF_012432095.1 Onychostoma macrolepis
ATACTTTTAATCAACGAAGACCAAAATTAGAGAAGTATTTCTTTGATTTACAACTGTTTGTTGATTCTTGCACTATGGCTATGAGAAAAGCTCCATCAGCCTAAAAGATATAGATTAAAGAAACATGTCAGTGCTGTTAAAAAAAGATTAAACGCATGTCAAAAAAAACATTAAAATGATCATATATATTAAGGTGATGTATTATCTTTTATGCATTATTTTTTCTATCATCATGACAACCTTACGCATTGGGACCTTTAATGTTAATGGTTGTCGATGCACAAGGAAAAGTTGCTTTATTTGATTATCTGCGGTTAAAACAGGCAGATGTTATTTTGTTGCAAGAAACGCATACAGATCAGCAAAATCAAGCACAGTGGTATGGTGATTGGAAGGGCAGTGTTGTGTTAAGTCATGGTACAAACCTTAGTGCAGGTGTTGCCATCCTTTTTTCTCCACGTGTTAGTGTTCAACCAGATGTGGTTGAAATAATACCTGGTAGGATTTTGAGAGCTGATATTGTTTTTGGTGATATTAATTTTTCCTTTATTAATGTGTATGCACCAAATGTTAGTCAAGAACGCATCTCTTTTTGAAAAATACTTTCTGATGCTTTATTGCAGTGTCCTCAGGGAAATGTTGTTGTACTTGGTGAAAAAAAGCCAAGGGAACAGAAGAGTTTTCATCAGTTGAAAATGCCAGGTGGCGGTGTGATAACAGATCAACGGGAAATTCAGTCTTATGCTCTTTCTTTTTATGAGGATTTATACTGTTCGGAATTATGTGATGATACAGCAACTGATGAACTTTTATGTGATCTATCCAAATTAACGGAAGAAGAACATAATGAGTTGGACAGGCCTTTGACTTTTGGAGAGATTTCAAAGGCTGTTCAGGAAATGTGTTCTGGGAAATCACCTGGATTGGATGGGCTTTCTGCAGAATTTTTCACATTTTTGGAATCTACTGGGGCAGGACTTATACGAGGTTTTTCTTGAATGCATTAATCAAGGGACCCTTCCTTTGAGTTGTCAAAGAGCAATTTTAACATTGATCCCAAAAAAGGGAGATCTTGGGTCTCTGAAGAATTGGCGTCCGGTATCACTGATATGTGTTGATTTTAAGATCTTATCTAAATCTTTGACTAACAGACTTAAGAAATGTATGGCATCAGTCATTCATATGGACCAAACATTTTGTGTTCCCAAAAGGACGATATTTGATAATCTGTTCTTGATGAGGGATATGATTACAGTGGCAAAAATGCATAATTTGGACATTGGTTTTATTTCATTGGATCAAGAAAAAGCATTTGACAGGGTTGATCACCAATATTTATTTAAAACTCTGGAAGCTTTTGGTTTTGGTCCTTATTTTGTATCCCTCATTAAATTGTTATATAATGAAATTTATAGTATGTTGAAGATTAATGGTTCTTTAACTAGGCCTCATCAGTTCTGCGCCACGTTTCCTGTAGTATTATTATGTCTATGTCTAAAACACTCTTCTTAAAATCCAGGGATTTGGTTTTACATCCCAGCCTGGATGAGTTAATGCCCTGAATGTTCCACAGTGTGATTGTCAGTGGTTTCATGCGGTCAATAAAACAATTTTAACAATCCTCTAGAATAGAACCAACCCAACTTGAACCAGTTGATTTTTATTTTTACATTATTTTATTTATACTATATCAGCCGTGTGCAGATTAAGTTGAGCATGTCCTTGATCTCTCTTAGATTGGTGCTGTGGGTGTCATTTGGGGCTTTTAGGGCTGCAGCGTAGCTCCGTTGCTCTGGCTGTGGAGCGGGCCTCCGCTCTGTTGAGGTGTTGCTGCCCAGCGGCGGGGCTTCTCTGGGTCCTGGCTGGTTTTTCCGCTGCTGGTTTGGTGGCACAGGGTCCTGGCGCTGCTGACGGTGATGGGGTGCAGGCTGTTCACGTATAGGCGGGTGTGGAGGCCGAAAGCATGGGTGTTGGAGTTCAGGATGTGGGTACAGCCGGGAAGGCTGAAGGTGTTGGGACATAGGACGCCGTCGACGGAGTCTCCAGGGCTCGGCTGGATGTGAGGGGAAGATGCTGTGTGGTGATGCTGGGATGAGGCGTCTCCTTGGTGGAGGTTTGCTGGATTCTCTGTTGCTCTCTGAGGGACTGCCAGGGGTTCTGCCAAGGGCAACATCTTTAAGATTTTTAGCAAAAACATTCACAGTATCTTTGTGCAGGTGGACGTGGTCATGGAGACTGTAAATGTCCAGTGTAGGGTGATGGACCAGATGAACGTTTGGTATTCCGGCACAGCCACGTGAGATGTCTGTGTTGACTCTCTGTATAGTACGGGGGTGGAAATCAGTTCTGGGTAGGAAGGTGGAGATGATTATTTTCGATGTTGGGAAAGTCTGTGTTGCTTTAATTGCCACTTGTGTAACTGACTGTGCCACTCGTTCCTGTTTTGCCCTCAGGTCACGTGAATGATGATGTGGCCGGGATCACCAAGTTTTTCTTTGACAAGTTGTTGAAGGGCACTCTCTGTGTTCGGGCACCAAAGTTTTAATGTTTTATGGTTGGGAAAGAGCTGCTTTTCATTGATAAATCTGCCATTTGAGTCCATTAAAATCACTATTTCTGTATTTCTGGATGTGCTTTCTTGATGTTGGTGGTGCTTGGGGTCTATCTGTGCTGTTGGCGTGTTAGTCTCAGTGGGTGTCAAAGGTGGGTCTGCTGGTGTCTGGGTGGTATTTGAGCTGGGTTGTATGATGGTTTCTGTCTATTATTATATTACATTCCTACAGGAAACTCATAGTGATCAGATAGATGAGATAGACTGGAGAATGTGGTGGGAGGGAAACATTTTCTTCAGTCATGGCTCTAATTTAAGTGGGGGTATTGCTATTCTTTTTGGAAAAAATATAAATATGACTGTTGTTTCTACTTGTGAGATAGAAAAAGGTAGGGCTTTAGCTCTTCAGGTGGAAATAATGGGTTTGATGTTTGTTTTCATTAATATATATGCCCCAAACAATGGATCAGAGAGAAGAAGGTTCTTTAGGAAAGTGAGTGATAGCTTAAAAATATTTGACAGGGATGCAGTTTTGGTTTTAGGCGGTGATTGGAATTGCACTTTAGATTTTACCTTAGATAGGAACCTTGTCCTCCTTCAGTTACTGTTTTAAGCAATATTATTAGGGATTTTGATCTAATTGATGTTTGGAGAGAACATCATTTAATGGCAAGACAGTATACATGGGTAAAAGTTTCTAGTGATCATATTAGTTCAGCAAGGCTGGATAGGTTTTATATTAGTAGAAGTAAGAATAATAGTGTTAAAAAATCAGTTATTTCCCAAATGGTTTTACAGACCATCATTTGTGTTCATTTGAACTAAGTTTAAAAAAATCTAAAAGTTTTTATTGGCATTTTAACAGTAAATTATTGCATGATGTAAAATTTTGTGAGAGTTTTATATTATTGTGGAATAAATGGAAAGGGGAAAAAAATGATTATGAAAATATTGTACAATGGTGGGAAGTGGGAAAAACCCAAATAAGAATGTTTTGCCAAAATTATACTGCTCATACTAATAGTTTGATTAAAAAGACAATTAGAGAACTTGAGAGAGATATTGAACAACTTGAAATAAATGCAGTTAACAATAATTTAACAGATGTAAACATGCTGGAAAAAAGAAAGAAATCCTTGGGGACTCTTCTCCATGAAAATGCAAAAGGAGCTTTGATTAGAGCTCGTTTTTCTTTATTGAAGGATATGGATGCCCCTAGTTCATTTTTTTTTTTATTTGGAAAAGAAAGAAATGGAAAGAAAACAGATTTTACATCTGAAACGTATTAATGGAACTTTGACATCTGATCCAAAAGAAATGAGGATGATTGCAATGGATTTTTATAAGGAATTGTTTGGAGAACAAAAGTGTGATGTATCAAGTATGGATTTTTTATTTAAAGATCTACCTAAATTGAGTATTGAACAACAAAAGGAGTTGGATTCTGAAATAGCGATACATGAACTGTCAGAAGCAGTTCAGCTACTCTCTGTTGCTAAAGCCCCTGGTATTGATGGACTTCCGGCAGAATTTTATAATCAGTTTTGGAATGTGATTAAGGAAGATCTGTTGGAGGTTTTTAAAGAGTCTTTTGAAAAAAAGGAATTGCCAACTAGTTGTAAAAGAGCTGTGCTTTCGTTACTGCCCAAGAAAGGTGATCTTGGTCTTTTAAAAAATTGGAGACCAGTGGCATTATTATGTACAGACTATAAAAGTCTTGCAAAGTGTTTTTCTAATAGATTAAAAAAATATCTTGGGTTTTTGATAGAAAGGAATCAGACTTATTGTATACCAAATAGAACTATAATGGATAACCTCTTTCTGTTAAGAGATGTAATTGATTTGGCATACATGGATAATATAAATTTAGGTATGTTTTCTATCGATCAAGAAAAAGCTTTCGATAGAGTTGATCATTCTTATTTGTTTAGTACTCTTAAAGCTTTTGGAATTGGAGATTCTTTTTTATCAGGTATAAAACTTTTATATACTGGGGCATCTGTTATGTTAAAGGTGGGAGGTGGGCTTAGTCAGCCAGTTTTAATGTGTAGAGGAATAAGGCAGGGATGTCCTTTGTCAGGACAACTTTTTTCTTTGGCAATTGAACCCCTACTTTGTCAATTGAGGAAAAAATTACAAGGTTTTGCAGTTAAAGGCTTTGAAAATAGGCTTATAAAGGTATCTGCTTATGCAGATGATATCACTGTTTTTATAAAAAATAAAAATGATGTTGAAGCATTAAAAGAAAGCCTAAATGTTTATGAAAAGGCCTCATCTGCAAGGGTCAACTGGAACAAAAGTGAAGGTTTCATAATGGGCAATTGGCAAGAGGAACCTCCTCCAGTACTCCCAGGTGGAGTTAAATGGGGTAAAGAAGGGTTAAAGTTTTTAGGGGTATATTTAGGGAAGGAAAGATATCAGGAACAGAACTGGGAGGGTATGATAGAAG
>NC_081155.1:1090802-1098302 GCF_012432095.1 Onychostoma macrolepis
CGTCCAAACGTTTTTATAAATTTACTTTATAAAAAACGAAACTAAATATAATCACTTTACCATTACATACATACGAACAAAACGTCGTCGGAGCCATAAGGGGTAACGGTTCTTCTTTGGCCAGATTATAGTCTACACACGCTTTACTCCATTCAAACTTTATCTGGAATGTCACTGTATCTGTCACTGCAACTTCCCGAACAGGCGAACACACACAAAAATGAAATCTGTGTGTCTGTCTGCCTGATGAAAAAATGAATTTAAAACACGTTCATATTTTAGAGAATATTTGCATCACTAATGATTTATCTCATCCACTCCGCGACCCACCCGCAATTAATTAGAATGTATTTTTTATTACATGATCCAGCCGACCCGCAGGCCCCGCGGATACAGCCGCCATCCGCGCATCACTAGTAGACAGACTTTAGCTGTTCTTAAATGTAATAACATGTATATCACGTAATAAAAACACTTTCTCACACTTGTGTGTTGCGACATTACTGTCAGATCCAGTATAGTCGCACAGCATCATCTTTCAGTTTCAATCTTTCTGAAAATCCCGCATCAAATTGTGCCTTGTTTGTAAATGAATTTGCAGTAAAATAAAGTGAACAAAGGACTGAGTTCTTACTGACGCAGTCTGGATCTTCATTAAAAATCAAGTTCATCAAATAAAGTTTATCGTTTGATTTCTATGTATACCTGTTTGCCTCTCTCATTACTGACAATACATGTGCGAATCGGTGGGCGGGGCTAAACAGGCAGTGCTGTAAAATCAGTGGGCAAGGCAAACTTTATTTATAGAGCACAAGTTTAACACAACCGTAGTTGATCCAAAGTGCTTCACAGTAAAAATCATTTTGAATTTAAAAGAGAAAAAGAAAAGAGAAAAAAATGACAAAGGAAAATAAAACAATTAAAATGTAAATGCATAAAACACCAATTTAACACCATTGCAACTATTCAAAGTACATACACAGCATCACTCAAATGCTAGATTTAAAAGCATCCAGTAATGGAGAACCTCTGATGTTCAAAGGCAGACTGTTCCACAGCTTTGGGGCAACTACTGAGAAAGCTTGGTCACGTATTGTTTTACAATGAGAACAGGGGATAGATAAAAGTAACTGATCACAAGATCTTAATGACTTGGAAGCTGTAGCCTATATGGCATAATACGATCACAAATATAATCCGGGGCAGAATTATGCAATGCCTTGTATGCAAAAAGAAGGATCCTAAAGTCAACTCTAAATTTTATAGGGTGCCAGTGCAATGAGGCAAGGACAGGGGAGATGAGATCCCTTTTCTTAGTTCCCGTTATGAAACTGGCTGTTGCATTTTGAATCATCTGTAACCGAAACAGTGTAGATTGAGGTAAGCCAATGTACAAAGAGT
This sequence comes from Onychostoma macrolepis, assembly GCF_012432095.1. Taxonomy (NCBI): domain Eukaryota; kingdom Metazoa; phylum Chordata; class Actinopteri; order Cypriniformes; family Cyprinidae; genus Onychostoma; species Onychostoma macrolepis. The sequence goes on from NC_081155.1 coordinate 1,092,204, forward strand.
TACAGTAATCCAATCGAGAGGAAATTAGTGCAAGAATTACGATTTCAAGGTCTTTACTAGAAAGAAAGTGCTTCACTTTTGCCACTGATCTGAGATGAAAAAAACTACTCTTTACGATTGCATTTACATGCTTGTCAAATTGGAGAAGAGGATCAAAATGGACTCCAAGGTTTTTTGCATGATTTTTAGGTTATTACTTAAGAAACCTAACTGTGTTTTAATGGAGTGGTTAGTAGCAGCAGGGCCCAGTAGAAGCACTTTGGTTTTATTTTCATTCCGTTGCAGAGAGTTATTCGTCATCCAGATCTTGACTTCATTAAGGCATGAGAAAAGATGATCTAATGAAAAGTCATTTCCTGATTTGATTGGAAGATATAGTTGGAGGTCATCAGCGTAACAATGACATTTAAAGTTATGTTTCTGGAGTATTGAGCCCAAGGGGAGCATGTAAACGGTTAACAAAAGAGGGCCAAGAATGGATCCCTGAGGAACACCACAATGGATAGGTGCAGGGGGTGAAGTAAATGACCCGATATTTACAGAAAAAGTCCTCCCCTTCAAGTATGAGGCGAACCACTCTAAAGCTAGGCCTTGAACTCCAACAACATACTCAAGTCGTTTCAGAAGAATATTGTGGTCAACAGTATCAAATGCAGCACTCAGATCTAAAATGATCAGGATAGCAGATGACCCAGAATCAATGGACAGCAGGATGTCATTTGTAACCTTTAGCAATGCCGACTCAGTGCTATGCAGTGCTCTAAACCAGCCTGAAACGGGTCTAGAATATTAAAAGTATCCAAGTATAAAGTAAACTGTGAGAGTGCAACTTTTTCCAAAACCTTTGAAATGAATGAAAGTTTAGAGAGAGGGCGATAATTGTTATGCACAGTGGAGTCAAGATGAGGGCCTTTCAATAGGGGCTGTGCGATAGCATGTTTAAAACTTTCCGGAAATACCCCATTTATTAAAGAGCTGTTTATAATAGCTAAGAGGGTGGGGCTGATTATGTTTAAAAACCTCTCTAAACAGATGACCAGGCAATACATCGGATTGACAAAATGTAAATTTCATCTGAGAAATTATTTTGAGTAATTGAGATGAAGACACTGGCTGAAAGTTTCTAAAACTACTGGATGAAAGGACCAAATGAGAGTGATCTATGTCAAAATGAGAGAGGTGTGATCTAATATCTTGTATTTTCTGAACAAAACATTCCGAAAATTGTATGCATTGTCTCAATGTTGACAACAGGAACTGAGGAAACAATGGGATTAAGAACAGAATTTATGGTTTTGAAGAGAACTTTGGACCTATTGGCATTTTTTGCAATCAAGTTTGAGAAATATGTGGATTTTTGCCTCACTAATGGAATTTTGATAGGGAGTTAAGTAGTTTTTCAAAATTTGGTTGGAGACCTGGAGCCCATCCTTTTTCCACTGTTCCACTGGAACCCTGATGTATATAACGGGGCCAGCGATCAATTCCAAGCGCAACACATTGCTTTTGAGTTTATATAATGAAAATCCAGAGACAAATAAAATATCATAATTACACAAGCCGGAAGGCAGTAAAGAATCCTAGAACATCGCACAAAAATCAATAAAAGCAGATAAATAACCCACAACAAGCATCAAAAGGAAAAACATCCTATAGCCGTGTATACACAGCCAGATTTTAAAAAGCCTGCGTTAGCCAGCACACCGAACAACTAAACTTTCGATCAGCGCAGTCGGTGGAGAGCAACTGCGCGCGACTGCTCAATCTGACACAGCCGCGTCGCCGGCGCGAGAGCTTTTTGGCACACGTCAGCATGACATCAGAGCAAGGCGGACGTAACTCGAACACTTTTCTAACCGGCATGCACCTCGCGGTGATCACCGGTGATCGGTTCTGCGCAGATTTTGCTCATCTCAAACAAGCCTAGTGCTTATCCACACTATTATATCATGGAGTAGAATATTCCACAGTTTTGGCAGACTGGCTTCAATATAAACTCTTTTGAGTTTTGAGTTCTGAAACTTACAGGATGTTTTATAGTACAATGACCTCTTATATGTCAAAAGATCAAGAGAATTTTGGTTTCTCAGTTGACCTCTTTGAAAAATTGCACTCTCTCACACATTCTACCCTCAGTAGGTACCCCTAAAACAATCCTTCCCATTATAAACTCACCCTAAACCTCCCAGTGTCCTAATATGCGCCCTGACCAATCTCACACACACACACACACTCTCACTCACTCAGTGCCGCTGTGCTCCTATGGTCAGTGTTCTTCCCGGACCGGCGGGCTCCTGCCAGTCACCTCCTGCTGGAGCAGCTGCCCAGCTATCAGTCTCTGTTGTACCGGAGGAAGTCCAGCTCCAGTGGCAGCGCCCGGAGGCGGGGCAGTGGGCGAGGCAGACAGCCGTCAATCAACAGCGGGAAATGGGCGGAGCAGAAGCCTGTCCACGGTGGAGAGGAGCTCAAACCCGTGAGGGAGCTTCCCAAGAGCATGCAGGAAAAACGGCGGGAGAAGTGAGTGTGTGTGGATGCTGGAACTAGATTATATCACCACTGCCATCTATACAAAGCTGTACTATATTGTTATTAATTGATATATTGACTCATTTACCTCTGTAAGACAGCTTAGCAGATCTCTGACACATTTCTCCCATCTGACAGTATGTAACTTACTAGAGCGCGTGTGTGTGTGTGTGTGCAGGCAGCAGCGTCTCCAGCAGGGCGGCGCTCTCACCGGCTGGGGTTTGTGGAGGCTCAATGTCCATCGCTCTCTGAAGCGTCTCAAGGAGGACGGGATGGATGTCCTCTCAGCCCTGCAGCTCTGGAGGGCAGATATTCATCTCATCGAGGGTCAGCGTCTCTATCTGAGCCACTACTGTCCTTCTGCTGTACATGTGTTTGCTGGGAGGCCAGTGTTTGGATCGAGACGTTGAGCTGTTTTTGTGTGTGTTTGTTTGTCTCAGGCATGTTTGGGACGGGAATCCTGTCGTATTTTTCATTCCTGCGCTTTCTGGTGATTCTGAATTTCATCATGTTTGTGCTGATGTTTGCGTTTGTGATGCTGCCGGTGATCATCACGTCACACAGCATACACAACGTCACCTACAGCAGCAGCATTGGTAACACACACACACACACACACACACACAGACACACACACAGACAGACACACACACACACACCTCTGCGTCACACACACACAGAGACAGACAGACGTGCGCGCACACACACACACACACACAGCTCTGCTTCTCACACACACACACACACACAGCTCTGCTTCTCACACACACACACAGAGACAGACAGACGTGCGCGCGCACACACACACACACACAGAGACAGACAGACGTGCGCGCACACACACACACACACACACAGCTCTGCTTCTCTCACACACACACACACACATACACACACAGCTCTGCTTCTCACACACACACACAGAGACACACAGCTCTGCGTCTCTCACACTCGTGTGCGGTGTGTGTTTTGTGCAGTGAGCAAGTGCAGCGAGTATCAGCTCGCCTCTCACCAGGGTCTCGTCGTGTTTCATCAGCACATCGCAGACCTGCTGTCTGGAACGGTGAGCCGCGTCTGTCAGTCCACATGACTCAATACAGCATCGGCTCAAGCCACCGTATAACTCTGTGTGTGTGTGTGTGTGTAGGGCTTCCTGGAGCACACCTACCTCTTCTATGGTTACTATAAGCTGGAGTTCATTCATTCCCGCTTCACCTACAACCTGCCGCTGGCGTATCTGCTGGCCACCATCTCGTACCTGCTGCTGAGCCTCGTCTGGATCGTCAAGAGGTCAGCCAGACCAGCGTTTCCCAAGCTTTGTTCTGCTGCGGCACAGTTTTGATCAGTAAAAAATCCCACGGCACACCACTAAGCACTAAAAAAAAGATTGAAAGGGGGAAAGGTTTTTTTTTTTTTTTCAATAAAAACAATGCGTCATCAGAGTTGGTATTTTGGCTTTACAGACAGTGTTTCTTGAGTAAAGAAAACTCGGTACTTATTCAAACATCAGTTCTTTATTTACCCTTGCATTGCGAAGAAGTAGAAGTCTGTCTTCAAACCGGCACTTCATTCTGAACAGAGGCAGGGTGGAGTTATGAGCTTTGACTGACAGTTCGAGGATCCGATGGCATTACGAGGCTTAGTCACATGCTCTTTTGCATGCTTTTCATTTGTTAAATATGACCAATAGCGCTGATTTCAAATAATAATAACAAAATAAAATAGAGAGAAAAAGTTTTTGATCAGTGGTTGGGAAACACGGAGTTAGACGACAGAACTCGCACAGTGCTGGTTTGTTCAGAGTGTGATATCTGAGCGTTTGTGTTTAGGTCTGCGGCCGGATTCAAGCGCAAGCTCATCCAAGACGAGGACCGCTTCCAGAGCTTCTGCAACAAGGTCTTCGCCGGCTGGGACTTCTGCATCACCAACGAGAACGCGGCGCGCCTCAAGCGGAGCAGCTTACTGTACGAGCTCAAGGTGCGTCTGCTTCGGGAAATAGGGCTGGGGAAATAAATCCATGCATCGCGATTTGTGAATCAAGAAACTATTCTGCATCGATTCTGAGATTTTCCCGAATGTTTCGCAATTCTCTCTCGAATCGATTCTGAGCTTAGTGTTTAACAGCCGGTGGCACTGCGTATTCTACAAACCCGATTCCAAAAAAGTCGGGACACTGTACAAATTGTGAATAAAAAAGGAATGCAATAATTTACAAATCTCATTAACTTATATTTTATTCACAATAGAATATAGATAACATATCAAATGTTGAAAGTGAGACATTTTGAAATGTCATGCCAAATATTGGCTCATTTTGGATTTCATGAGAGCTACACATTCCAAAAAAGTTGGGACAGGTAGCAATAAGAGGCCGGAAAAGTTAAATGTACATATAAGGAACAGCTGGAGGACCAATTTGCAACTTATTAGGTCAATTGGCAACATGATTGGGTATAAAAAGAGCCTCTCAGAGTGGCAGTGTCTCTCAGAAGTCAAGATGGAAGAGGATCACCAATTCCTCCAATGCTGCGGAGAGAAATAGTGGAGCAATATCAGAAAGGAGTTTCTCAGAGAAAAATTGCAAAGAGTTTGAAGTTATCATCATCTACAGTGCATAATATCATCCAAAGATTCAGAGAATCTGGAACGATCTCTGTGCGTAAGGGTCAAGGCCGGAAAACCATACTGGTTTCGGGTTTGTAAAAACAGCCGTGTGCTGCTTGCTTCCAGCTCCTTACACGCATCAATTCAACCTCAAATAATCATTCATAAAGTTCGAAAAGTTTGAAGTGAAATACAGGGGTGTTCATAGTGAGCTGTTTACATGAATCTCACGTGATAAAAGCATTCTGAGCCGAGGTGTAACGACTCAGCCGAGCGCAAGCGCTCTCTTCATTAGCATTTGAGTGTGCGGTTAAAAACTAGATTAGAGCGATTCCAGAGAGAATCACGATGCATTCAGAATCAGTCCATGAATCGCGGTGCATCGGTTTATCGTGACAGCTCTAGAGGGAACGAGGCACAGACGAGACGTGGGCGACCGTGATAACGTATTTCTTCATGCCGTGACAGACGGATCTGGAGGAGGAGCGAATCAAGCGCAAGATGGCCAATCGCACACGTGGAGAGAAGTGCCGCATCTACGCTCTCAGAGCCGCCCTCAATCTCTTCGTCATGGCCGTTCTGGTGGCGTGTTTCTACTGCATTTACATCGCCACCGTCTTCTCGCAGCGCAAGCAGACAGAGGTGAGTGAGCGCTGCTTTCTTACCTCTGATCCTCTGTCCAGTTACACGAGTGTGTGTGTGTGTGTGTGTGTGTGTTTAGGATCAGAAGAGTAGCTTCCTGCTGGAGCTGGTCGTGGAGTATCTGCCCTCCATCGTCATCACGCTGGCCAACTTCATCACGCCGCTGATCTTCAACCTCATCATCGCCTTCGAGGACTACTCGCCTGCCTTTGAGATCCGCTTCACGCTCATGAGGCAAAGTGAAAACCACTGTTTTGTTCCAAAATCCTCTCCATCCACACTAGCGTTTACAAAAGTTGTTCATAAAACATTGTAGTAACGTTTGTA
>NC_081155.1:1108302-1115802 GCF_012432095.1 Onychostoma macrolepis
CATGATTTTTGAAAATTTCAAAAGATGGAGTTATCCATTTTTGCAAATAAACTTTTCATATATATATATATATATGTGTGTGTGTGTGTGTGTGTGTCCTTATATAAAAATGTATACATATAGTTAGGTCCATATATATTTGGACACTGACACAATGTTCATAATTTTGGCTCTATGCCACCAGAATGAAATTAAAATGAAACAAGCAAGATGAAATCGAAGTGCAGACTTTAGTCTTCAAATCAAGGGGTTGAACAAAAATATAAAATACTTAGGAATTACAGCCATTTTTATACACAGTCCCCCTATTTTCAGGTGCTCAAATGTAATTGGACAAATAAATACAATCCTAGATGAAAAGTTAATTGTCAGTATCTTGAGACTGCAGTTTTCCGCTGAGGGTCCGGCGGGGCCCCAGCACGGGGCCCCACGCTGCGCTTCACCTTTACACGCCTCTCATGCTGCCAGGTCCTGCAGAACTGGGCTACTTTAACACTGAAGCGACCCCATCAACCTGATATTCAGCCCCTGCGGTGCGAATTGTACCAGAAGAACCTCGTCAAAAACATGTATTTTACCCCAGAATGCCTCAAACACCATCGGGCTCGTCTGGAGCAGCAGTGGGGTGGGTTTTGTTGTGAAAACCTGGCAACCCTGAACGTCACGCAACCCCATCGTTTCTCCAACGAAGAGAAGTGATCGTTAATCAGAAATAAGTCACTGGAACTAACGAGATCTAAACAAACACGATAAAAGCAGCTGTTGGTTTGCACTTTTTGTTGTTTACCTAAAGCTTAAAGCATCGATGTTTTACAATATGAGGTGATACACTGATCGTAATGAATGAATTCGTCAGGGTTGAACATCAGTCACACAGAAGTAAAGTGGTATAGTCAGTGAAACGCTGCTCGATCGGGTGCAGAATATTACACTCTCAAGCTTTTTAGGTGTTTTTGGTACAGTCTAATCTATCTTGTGGTGAAGTCTTCTCTTGATTGTAGACGCGTCTGTCTCCTGGAGGGTGCTCTTCTCTTGGCTGGAGGTTGTGAAGGGTTTTGTCATGGAGAGGATTCTCCGATCATCAGCACTGTTGTCCTCCGTGGACGTCCAGGTCTTTCTGTGTTTCTGAGCTCATCGGTGCGCTCTTGTTTTCTCTGAACGTACCAAACGGTTGATTTGGCTCCTGATGTTCCTGCTCTCTCTCTCTGATGCATCTGTGTGGTTTCTGAAGCCTGACAGTCCTCTGTTTCTCTTGTACGGAGAGATCCTTTGACCGCACGATGTGGTTCACAGCAACAGCTTCCAAATACAAACGACACACTCAGAATCACCTCCAGACCTTTACCTGCTGAACTGAGAGACATAATGAAGGAAAAGCCCACATCTGTCCATGAAACAGCTTTTGAGTCAACTGTCCAATTACTTATGATCCCTTGAAAAAGACGGGAGGTACATATTAAAGAGCCGTAATGCCTTAACCTCTCCTCCGATTGTGATGAGAATACGCTCGAAGCTCAGAGTCTGCACTTTAAGCCCATGTTCATTATGTAACCTGACTGTATATCTTTGTGTGTTTCAGTGTCACGGGGCGTCCGGTCGGGTCATGGCGTCGGGTTCGGAGGCCGTCCACTACATCCACCTGCATAACTCCAGTCAGTCGGTGCTGGAGGCCCTGAGGTCTCAGCGGCGTAAGGGTCTGTTCTGTGACGTGACGGTGCGCATCCACGACGCGTCTCTGCGGGCGCACGCCTGCGTTCTGGCGGCCGGCAGCCCCTTCTTCCAGGACAAGCTGCTGCTGGGCCACTCGGAGATCTCGGTGCCGCCGCTGGTGCCGGCCGAGACGGTCAAGCAGCTGGTGGACTTCATGTACAGCGGCTCTCTGGTGGTGCTGCACTCGCAGGCGCTCTGCATCCTGACCGCCGCCTCCATCCTGCAGATCAAGACCGTGATCGACGAGTGCACGCAGATCATCTCGCAGCGCCGCGCCGCCGCCGGGGCCGCTCTGCCCAAGCAGGAGGAGAAGGGCCGCGAGAGCACCGCGCCGCTGCAGGGCTTCGCCTACGACTGCGGCTCCGACATGACGGCCGCGCTGGGGGGAGGGGCTCCGGGGGACGGGGGTGGAGTCGGCGCGCTGATGCCCCTCGGCGAGGTCGGGGGCGGGGCCATGTGCAGAGGGGAGGGGCTGGGTGTGGTGGGGGGCGGGGCCATGTGTCGGGGGGATGGGATGGGCGTGTCTGGGGGTGGGGCCATGTGCCGAGGGGAGGGGATGGGCGGGCCATGCTGAAGCCCGCCAGCTGCTCGCAGGAGATGAGCTACATTCTAAACGCGGAGCGCGGCGCAAGTGCGGCTAACGAGAACATCGCGGCGAACGAGCGCGACGGAGGGGCGGAGTACGGTGGTGTGGGGGAGGAGCTGGTGGGCGGTGTGGAGCGCTTCAGCGAAGACGAGGAGAGAGACGTGGACCGAGACGGCGAGAGAGACCGGCAGACGGCGCACACGCGCAAACAGAGACAGCCGCTGAGACTGCAGGTAACGCTAACACCGATCCGCCGCTCTGTCCGCTACCCTTTAAAGCAGGAGCATTCCACGGTGAAAAACGCTGCCTGTGGAATTAGGGTTTAATAACCCTACCCTTACAGTAATGCAAATACAGTAATTATTGTTGTTCAGCATGAGGAAAATGACACAATATTGATGTGTGCATGCGCAGTAAGCCCTGATAGGAAAATCCGATGCTGGGATAAAATGTCAGGACGCCGTTTTGTGATTTGGCGCCATTGGTCTTAATTTCCACAGTTACGCTGATGATATGCAAATCTGTTTCCTCCCTCTTCGTTAACATCTGGCCTACATGATCTGAAAGTATGGATGGCTCAAAATTTCTTAAGATTGAATACTGAAAAACCTGAGATTTTGTTAGTTAGCCCTCAACCTCTTGTCTCCTCTCATTGTAGTTGTAGTTAATGCTTCCGAGTAGAGGTTAGTGCGGTGTGAAGGTGCTGTGTGGGTGAAGCGGTGTTGAGCGTGAGGACTGTGTGCAGGTGCTGGGTGGAGAGGAGGTGGTGGTGAAGAACGAGGGTGTGCAGGACGGAGACGCTCTGTTTGAGATGGACGAGAGAGGAAACGCAGCGCATCAGTCCGCATACGGACAGGTACGACAAACAGCGGTATGGAGCAATCGTGAGGGAAACGCTTGCTACTAATAACCCACAGTTCTTTGCATCGGTGTGAACACTACTGTGGAAGCATGGTGGCAGCTGCACGCTCTACACGTCATGTTAGCTCTTCCAGTGAAAAAATTGATTCGATTCATAATGTTTTGATTAGATTCGAGAACGATTTTTGTAGATTCAGAACAATTCGAGACGATTCACAAATTCGATTAATGATTCGATTTTGCATTCTTTAAGTTAACTCTTTACTTTATATTTACTCGTTCATTAGGAATCTATGTCGCTCCGGGTGCCTGACGTCGGCCGATGTACGTGTGCTCCACGGTCACTAACCCTCCAGTCTGACCATTAATCAGAGGTTCTGACTATTTAATAGACCGCTTCATGCTTGTCATGTTTTAAACAGTGGTCTGTTTAGCCCCCTGCAGTCACCCATGTAACAACTTAGTTAAAGCTCAACAATAATCAGAGGTTATGGCTAGCACTATGAAATATGCCCGAACCATGCTAGTATTTCAATCGTATTTTATCTAGTTACTGCAACTGCATAATAACTGAACTAAAGTCAAGCAGTTAGACAGAAATCTATAATCTCACCTGATGCTCCATCTGACCTGAGATCTAGTCTGTACTAACCCTGGACGCATGTTTGCAGTAACATACGCCTTCACGTAATCTACTTGAGAAAATCATTTCAGAGTAAGTCAGAATAAAATCAAATGTAACAATTTATCATCATTCAGGTAAATATGTATTATGCCGATTAATACATACACTCTGTGGGGCGTCTCGAAGATGCCGTGCAGGTTTGTACTGTCTGTTTCTCAGGAGATCAAAGTATCTGAGGTTCTTCCATCCTTACAAACCATAGATGTGTATAGGTAGTCTTCATTTTGCTCTCAGAGAGACCTTGATGACCTTTCCCGCACGTCTATACTATGAGCAGAGGACACTCTGTGTACTGCTGAGGATGTGTTTTATCTAGGATGCATCCTTCAGAATCAGACGGCAGACACGTGTGTGTGTGTGTGTGTGTGTGTTTCAGGGCGGCTTCTACGAGGACTCGGCCGTGTTCTCAGGCGGTTTCTGGTCCCAGGCGGACCCGCAGGCATCTCTGGGCTCGAACCCCCGCGGCCGGGTCAACAAACCCCCGTCTCCACCGCCGGCCTCTCAGAACCTCAGCAGCCAGGTCTGCCGGCCCGTCGTGGTTAAGCTAGGCGCGCCGCTGCACTCTGCTAATGCTAGTTCATCTTTGTCCGCAGATGCTGTTCCAGTTTCCTGCCAGCGAATCACAGCAGCCGTCCTTCTTGTGGGCGGACCCATGGTGATTGACAGCCTGGCCGAGTCGTGCCAGCAGGCTCCGCCCCCTGCCCCCCTGACCCCGGCCCCGCCCCCCTCCACCCCAGCTTGCCTGGCGGGGCCCAGCTTCGCGCCGCAGGGCTCCGAGACGTCCTTTGACTGCAGCCACTGCGGGAAATCACTGCGCTCCCGCAAGAACTACAGCAAACACATGTTCATCCACTCCGGTACGCTGTTCGGTAACAATAACAACTCCGTTAATATCAGCGCACATTCTGAGTCGCTCAGGTCCAGTGATTTGTTATGACTTAGCTGCTCTCTGGACAGTCAGCATGGCTAAACCAGTGACCTGGACTACACCTCTGCAGCGCTGCAGGTCCAGCGCGTGTATGGAGTAGGGCTGCAGAAAAACATTATTTTGATAATCGATTAATCTAACGATTATTCAAACGATTAATCGACTAATCGTCGATTATTTCACGGATTAATCTGTAGACTTTGGCTATTCAGCTTTTGCAGTTAGTTAAAATATTGAGTTATACATATTCTAACACATAAATAAAGGAAATCACATTATGTTATGTAATTACAATTATTATTCTTATTTTTCATGTTTTATACTGTAAATCTGCTTGATTTAAGGCTATATATTGCATAAAGCACTATATAAATTAACGTGATGTGACTGGACTTTACTGGAGTACAGAAAAAACATCCACATCACTGTAATCAGATGCTGTCTTCACTGGGGGTCTGTCTCTGGGGTCATCTAGGTGTCCTGATCTCCGCTGATGTTCAGGGCTGTAGAGGTCATCTCTAGGTGCTGATCCACCATCTGATCTGAATACAGACTGGATCGAGTGGCTACAGTGACCTCGGAATAATAAAGAAACAGACTAATATTAGCGTAGATGCCATTTTGAACCAGCTGGAGTTTGTTTATTAAGTGTGCAGAGCAACCACCCTATAAAACATTACGATAATCTAAGCTTGAGGTCATAAGCGCAGGAATGAACATTTCTGCATTTGACGTTGAGAGCATTGGTCGTAATTTAGATATGCTTTTGAGATGAAAAAACGCAGTTTTACAGAAAGATTGCTATCGAACAGCACACCTAGGTTCCTGACTGATGAAGAAGAACTGACAGAGCAGCCGTCAAGAGTTAGATAGTGTTTGTAATAATTTTGTAAGGTTTTATCCTTCATTTATAAATTTTAGCTTTAGGGAACCAAATCGTAGAAATTCGGTTTTGATCTGATTAATTGATATTAATCAAAATTGTATAATTTATACCTTATTAACGACTCGACCAGCGAGTATTAATACAGTATAATTCAGCAATGCTTCTTATTGTTGATAAGAATACAGAATTGATTGGGAAATTTTTGCTTGAGCAACAGGTAACACGATCTATGGCAAATAATTTAAGATTTGAAAATCAAGGCACCAGACTATTCATTAAAATTGAATCGAGAGTTTATTTACTATTCTAAGGTACAATACACAACAAAACACATACACACGTTATGGCAAGATCAAAACAGTTTGAAGAAAGTTAAGCTATTCTCTTTTCTTGAGAATAAAGACGACCTTATTGGGACGTCACAAACAGAAGACTCGGTTATCGTTATCTTTTAACGATTCATTCAATTCAATCAGCTCAGCGAATAAGAGATTTGTTTGTTTACTTGCTGTGAGTTGAAGTTGAGTTGAAGGCTGTTCTTAGTGGTTGCTGGAGGGAAGCCCCGGACTTCTGCTGACGTGTTGTTGTCGCGGGACGTCACTCGGGATTCCTCCTTTTGATTTGATGGCTTTCTGGCAGCGCGCGAATAGCGAGTTTGAAGTTCTTACGCAGCAGCTTTGCAAGTTTTTCTTTGGTCAGACGTGGACAGAGTGTTGAAGTCTTTTAGATGATCAGCCAGATGTTTCACAGCACGATCGGGGGGGCAACGCCCAGACTTTCAGCCACGTTTTTGCAGTTTCACCAGTTGTTCAACCCGTTCTTTTTTCTTTCTGAGCTCAAAGTTGGGTGTCTGTTTTATCGGACAGAACTAAGTCCATCCTATTCACTGTCTGACCCAATCACATTGTCTCTGTAGACAGCACGACTTCTTTTTCGTGCATACATTATCTGCTAATAAATATGTCACCTGAAGTAAATATCCTAGCAGATTTCTATAAAGTGTTATAATCATACCTTATGATGCTAAAAGTCAACATTCATCTTTTACAATGTATTGGAATCAGCATAACGTGTAATTTAATACCAAAAAGGAGATAGTTGTCACATCAAATATCTATAATTTGACCTACTAAACGGGTTAAGTCATAGATTAAAATATCCTAAATTCTAATAACTACAGTAAGATTAACTGAAACATAAAATACCACATTCATATATATTTTGTCTCTTGAGTATGTTGCTTTTAATAGCAGCAGTCTTTTCTGGATTGTCCTTTTGAAGATCCTTTGTCCATAACAGTTTGGGTGTTCTTTTCCTTTTGGAATGCAGTGAAGAAAAAGGGGTTTTGTTATGAGGTCATGAGGCTGTAGGTTTGTTGAGGTCTGGTTAACATATATCTGTCTTTCCTTGTTGATACCATCATTGAATTACGGTCAAAAGCAGTCAGGGGACTCAGGGAGGGTCTGTGCTGGAGCATGTCCAGATTCCCCGTGCTTTATACTGTCTGTTTATTCGACTTTATTTATGGTAAACTGGTCAGGAATAACATTGAAGATTGGTTCTTCAAGGGATGGCCAGATGTTCTCCTCCCAGCTTCATGAGATGATAAGGAGAACAGACAGGAAGCTTAGTCAGATACTTTGGGCGTTGAGTTGGTCATTTGTAACTTTTACGAGCTGATGATGGAAGATCAGTTCCAGTGGAATGTTCTTAAGTTACTCATGTGTGTGCGTTCTTTTCGACCAGGTTCTACATGTTCTAGGTTATTACATGTGGGGTTTTTAGGTCCGATAATTAACACCTCTGTTTTTTCAGAGTTTAGCAGTAAAAAATTACTCGTCATC
>NC_081155.1:1120802-1133302 GCF_012432095.1 Onychostoma macrolepis
AACTGACAGCTCTCTCTCTCTCTGTGTGTGTGTGTGAACAGTGATGGCTGTTCAGGTGAGTTGCCGTGGTAACTGCTTGGCTCTGCGCATGCTCAGTAGGAGTGTGTCTCACAGCAGTGTCTCCGTCGAGTCCGTCAGCGAGCTGGACTCTCACACACACACACCTGCGCTGTTCTCCCGCTCCGCCATCGGGACCTTCTTCCAGGAGCGGCCACTGCTCACAAACCCCTTTACCCAGGATGCACTGCTCCGGGCCTACCTGCAGCGCCACCTACCTGAGCAGGTACATCTCACAGGTGTGTGTGAGCTGTGAGCAGGAGTGTGTGCTGATGGTGTGTGTGTGTGCAGGCGGTGCAGCGCGATCTCCTGCTCTTCGGCGAGCGGCTGGTCTCTGAGATCGAGGCTCTGGGTCGTCAGTGTGAGCTCAATCCTCCGGTGCTGCAGCGGTTTGACCCCTGGGGCCGCCGCGTGGACCGCATCCTCACCTGCGACGCCTGGACACGCCTCAAACACATCTCTGCACAGGAGGGCCTGGTGGCAGCGGGGTACGAGCGCACCTACGGAGAGTGGAGGTCAGAACACACACACTCACATTATACACACACCATCAACACAAACAGAGTCACACACACACACACACAAACACAGTCACACGCACACACACACACAAACAAACAAACACACACACACACACACACACCGGAATCAGTCAGGATCACAGAAGTCAGAAAGAGCTTTAATACCAAGTACGTTTACACACACAAGGACTTTGACTTGACGACAGGAGCCTCCATATATAGGAATAACACGGTACAGATTAAATATAACACTAATATAAGAAGCTGGAAGAGAGAGTGGGCCTGGTGTGAGTTCGTGTGAAGTTCTTGGAGCTTGACAGAGGGATCTGTAGATGTGCAGTCGTTGGTGTAGAGGGAGAAGAGCTCTGAGAGCTCGTCCAGATCGAGGCAGCAGCTTCAAAAACACTCCAATCAGTGCAGTCGAAGCAGGCTTGTAAAACCCGCTCTGCTTCATTAGTCCATCTTTTAACAGTTCTTAGTACAGGTTTAGCAGATTTCAGTTTCTGCCTGTAGGTCGGTATGAGATGAACCAAACAGTGGTCAGAGAGTCCTAAAGCTGCTCGTGGAACAGAGTGGTATGCATCTTTTATTGCTGTGTAACAGTGATCCAGTATAGTACTGTCTCTGGTGGGACATGTAACGTGCTGTCTGTATTTTGGCAGTTCACGGGAGAGATTTGCTTTGTTAAAATCTCCAAGAATGATTAAGTGATTAAGAGAGTCTGGGTACCGTTGCTCCATTCCGTCTGGATGATCGTACACATTCACGAGATTGAAAGAGAAAAGCTCCCACGGCTAGTAGAAAGGTTTACTGTTTATGAAGAGCACCTCTAAAGTAGGAGAGCACATCTCATCCGCGTCCAGCTATTTTTAGCTGTACAAAACAGTTTGTTTTGCTGCTTGATATTGAAAATTACTGTCTTATCATATTATTTTAATGTATTGTCTTAATTATGAACACACTGGTTTGTAGTGCAAACAGTTTTACCGTTTACTGCACATTATTTACCTATAGCGGCTAATGAACCGGAAGTCTCACCCATATAAGCTTACTTCTGCGTTGAAGAAGAATGACAAAACACAGAACAAATAAACAAAAACAGCAGAAGAACTGCAAAGCTCATCGTTTCATTAGATATAAGCAGCAGCTTCACACGTGTGTGTGTGTGTGTGTGTGTGTGTGTGCAGTCGAGTGTATCAGATGAGCAAGATCTACCTGTTCGCGCCGTCCGCTGGACTCTACACCTGCCCGCTGGCCATGACGGACGGAGCTGCTAAAGTCATCGAGGTGAAGCACTCACTCATCCAGACAAACTGAACTAGGGCCCGATGATTTCTGCGATGCGGAATCACTGAATCCAGTCTTAAAAACAGAATTTACTGTATAACGCAGAATGTCACGGAATTTGCTAAATTTTGGATGAATTAATCAAAAGTAGGTCAGTACACTTATATCAAAACGTGATATGGACTATAGTGTCTATATTAAATATTAAGTTTGCTACACATACTGAAGCTACATATACTGATATGTAAATAATTATATAAATTTATTTTTAATTTAACCATTTTAACAAAGTCTAGGAAAATTCAAACAAAAAAAATGGAATTCAGAAAAATTCAAATGGAAAAAACAGACTTTGGAAAAATAATACGGAATTTGGGAAAAGATCAAACAGATTTCATAGGGCCCTACTAAGCCTGAGAGAAAGCTTACTGCCTTATTACAGTCTGAAAAATACTGTTTTTTATAAATGAGGATGTTCACGCTTGCATTCAGGTCACGTCGTGCCTCATCGATCTTCACAAGACAGTCAGAGTTCATCAAACTTGAACTTTGAAGCTCAAAAGATTAGCATGAGCTTGTGTTTCCTGTGTTCACACACATATGAATGGACATCAGTGGAATAAGAAGCACAGGTCTGTGAGCTTCACTGGTGTGTGTGTGTGTGTGTGTGTGTGTGTGTGTGTGCAGTCTTTAGGAGTGCATTCGAGCAGAGAAGCATTCGAGCGTCTGACCACACGTGATGAGAAGAGGTTCTGGACGTCCGGACAGTGGATGACCGAGCGCAGGGGAGGATCTGACGTCTGTGAGGACACACACACACACACACTCACACTCACGCTCTCTCACACACTCACACTCACGCTCTCACACTCTCACACTCTCTCACACACGCACGCTCTCTCACACACTCACACTCTCTCACACACACACACACACACACGTTTGTGATGCGGTTGCTGTATGCGTCTCTGATGTGATGCTGTCGTTGTGTGTGTGACAGCGAGTGGTACGGAGACGGTTGCCAGGCGACAGCAGGACGGATGGTTCAAGCTGTATGGCTTTAAGTGGTTCACGTCGGCAACAGACGCTGATATGACGCTGACTCTGGCTCGCATCACAGACCGGCACGGACGCAGCACAGCGGTACTGACACACTCACAGCCGTGATGCCATATAATAATGCTTCATAGCTTATGCTCACTGCAGTCACATACCGTATATCCAAAGTTCTGTCATGAAAATCGAGATGGCGCAGTCCGATAGGTCAAACTCAATCTGACATAATGACATCATCATCACATGCCGCAGCTGATTGGTTCTCTTCTGTATGAGTGGCCAATGAGCTCGCTGGTCAACATTCAAATACTTGGCTGGTGTTTGCTTTAGCCGTTGCAGCGCACTTCAGAAACCCTCCACCTTCCCCAGCTCCACCTGTATAGATATGCTACGAGGTGATCGTGTATGCTGCATGGGGGTTATTCATGTACTACATGTGCAGCAGCAGTATTTCTTACATGCTCACAGCAGCATGTTCTGGATAGATCTATTCCGCCAAGACCAAACACATTAACATTTTCTTGTCTGTGTGTATGTATATATTAGGGATGGGATCATACACCTACCTCCCGATTCAATACTGTCATGATACAATATGTATTGCGATTTTATTTAAATTTTTTAAAGAATTTCGATTCTGCAAGTATTGCGATTCAATATTGCTATGTGTTGCGATTTTTGTTTTTAACTGTAGACCATGGGAAAAAGTTGAATGATACACTTAATATACAGACAGTCGCAATTTAAAAAAAAAAAACACACATCTTAGCAGTTACTATTGTGACTCGATATTACAATTTATTGTGATTTTTGTTTGCTTATTAAAGACTAGACAATGGAAAATAGTTGATTATACCCTTAGAAGAGACCGCATATGATGAGTCATATCAACAAAAACAATGCATCACATCTTTCTAAACTTTTATTTCAGGAGCATACGCATACACCGTGTTAATTTAAAGTACCTTGAACCATGAAACTTTGAAGTACCAAAACCCTGAACTTGCACACGAATATAATATAAATAATATAAATGTTCAACAAAATGAGTAGAAAAAAAAACTTTCTGAAATAAAATAAAGTGCTATGTTACTTTGCATACTGTTTCAGTCATGTTTAGTCATGTTTTCCCAGCAGTTGGGATTCAAAACGTGAAGGTGCAGAAATAATTCTGGGAGAGGTTTGAGCCTCTGCCTCCGTCATGGTTTTGCTTTCTTTCTTGCACCGGCTTTAAACGTATATGACATCATCTAATGCGTGGCACTGCGCACACAGAGCGATCGCTGTATGACATCAAAGCATCGCGAGAGCTACAGAGAGCAGACGGCTCTCACTGATCTATATACAGTGACGGCTCCGCGTGCTTTCGAATCGCTCTCGCGGGACTTTGATGTCATACGCTGATCGTCTGCGCGCTGCTTCGCCCTCTGTTGGGATTACAAAGCGCTAACTTCTCCCCACCACCTCTTAGGAAAAATAAAATAATGAAATAAAAATCAATTCTGAGGTAAACCAATCCATTTTTAAATTGTTTTAAAAAGAATCGCGATAGTTGGGTGAATCGATTTTTTTTTCTCCCACCTAATATATATATATATATATGTATATATACATATACATATATATATATATATATTAGTGCTGCCAAACCATTAATCGCATCCAAAATAAGTTTTTGTTTGTAATATGTGTTTGTTCTGTGTATATTTATTATGTATTTATAAATGCACACACATACAGTATATATTTTGAAAATATTTACATGCATTTACATGTCTCTATATATATATATATATATATATATATATATATATATATATATTGGCAGGTCTTGAGTTTCATTCACACAGAAAACAGCTGTGTTAAATAGTAATAATGTTTCACATGTTTTACTGTATTTTTGATAAAATTATTTTTATCTTTTTTATTTACATTTACATTTAATCATTTAGCAGACGCTTTTATCCAAAGCGACGTACAATATGAGAACAATAGAAGCAATGAGACCATCGAGAGTGCAGCAGTATACAAGTGCCATGACACGTTTCAGTTAGCCCAGCACAGTACACGTAGCTAGGGTTTTTTTTTTTTTTTTTAAATAGATAGACTAGGTAAGTATTAGTATTAGTTGGTCAGGTGCTGGCGAAAAAGATGTGTCTTTAGATTATTTATTTTTAAAAATGGCTAAAGATTCAGCTGTTCGAATTGTGATTGGGAGGTCATTCCACCAGCTGGGCACAGTCCAGGAAAAGGTCTGTGAGAGAGATTTGGTATCTCTTTGGGATGGCACCACAAGGCGTCGTTCACTTGCAGAACGCAAGCTTCTGTAGGGAGCATAAGTTTGAACTAGTGAGTTTAGAAAAATTGGTGCAGTCCTAGTTGTTGTCTTGTAGGCAAACATCAGTACCTTGAATTTGATGCGAGCGGCTATTGGTAGCCAGTGTAACCTGATGAAGAGAGGGGTAACGTGAGCTTTCCTCGGTTCATTAAAGACCACTCTGGCTGCTGTATTCTGGATCAGTTGCAGAGGCTTGATAGTACATGTGGGAAGGCCTGCCAAGAGAGCATTACAATATTCCAGTCTGGAGAGAACAAGAGCTTGGACGAGGAGTTGTGCGGCTTGCTCGGACAGGAAGGGTCGAATCTTCCTAATGTTGTATAAGGCGAATATGCAGGAACGGGCCGTTGTAGCAATATGGTCAGTGATGCTTAACTGATCATCGATCACAACTCCAAGGTTCCTGGCTGTCCTGGAAGGAGTTATGGTTGACGAACCCAGCTGTATAGAGAAGTTGTGGTGAAGTGATGGATTGGCTGAGACCACGAGCAGTTCTGTCTTGGCAAGGTTGAGCTGAAGGTGATGGTCTTTCATCCAGCTAGAAATGTCACTCAGACAAGCTGTAATGCGAGCAGCTACCGTCGGATCATCTGGTTGGAATGAGAAGTAGAGTTGAGTGTCATCAGCATAGCAGTGATAAGAAAAGCCATGCTTCTGAATGACCGATCCTAATGATGACATGTAGATGGAGAAGAGAAGTGGTCCAAGCATTGAGCCTTGAGGAACCCCAGTAGCAAGAATTTGTGACTTTGAAACCTCACCCCTCCAAGACACCCTGAAGGACCTCTCTGAGAGGTAAGATTCGAACCACAGGAGTGCGGTTCTGGAGATGCCCATCCTTCTGAGAGTGGACAGGAGGATCTGATGGTTAACTGTATCGAAAGCAGCAGACAGGTACAGTAAGATGAGTACAGAGGATTTGGAAGCCACTCTTGCCAGTCTCAGGGCCTCTGTAACCGAGAGTAGGGCAGTCTCAGTAGAGTGGCCGCTTCTGAAGCCAGATTGGTTGTTGTCCAGAAGATTGTTCTGCTCAAGAAACAAAGAGTTGGTTGAACACAACTCGCTCAAGAGTCTTTGCAATGAATGGAAGAAGGGATACCGGTCTGTAGTGTTCTAAAAGTGCTGGATTTAGAGAGGGTTTTTTAAGCAGTGGGGTTACCCGAGCCTGCTTAAATGCTGTGGGAAATGTACCAGTGTGAAGAGAGGTGTTGATAATGTGAGTAAGCGCGGGTATGACCGAAGAAGAAATGGCCTGAAGGAGGTGAGTGGGGATAGGATCTAGCGGACAAGTAGTGGGATGATTGGAAAGGATGAGTTTGGAAACTTCCGTCTCCGAGAGAGGAGAGAAGGAGGTGTGAGAGTGTGTGTTAGTCAGTATGAAGTTATCAGTTTGTGGTGTGAGGAATTGGTCACTGATGGTTCTGGTTTTATTTGTGAAGAAAATTGCAAAGTCATCAGCTGTAAGAGTTTATGAAGGAGGAGGGGGAGGACAACAGAGAAGAAAAGAGAAAGTTTTGAAAAGTGTGTGAGAGTCAGAACAGTTGTTGATTTTAGGGATTTGGGGTAGTGCGTGCTGGTCTGGATGAAAGGGGGCAAAAGTTGTCTAAGCAAGATGTTAGAGTGGAGCAAAGAGTGTCAGTAGCACTGTTTGTGTCCAGTGCTGAAAACTGAGAGGGTGAAGGAAGTGCAGATGAAACCATTGAGGAAAGGCAAGAGGGAGAGAGAGAGCATAGGTTACGGCGAAAGGTGACCTGTGGGGGAGTGTGTGCTGTGTCCGGAGTTAGTGTGAGGTTAGAAGTGATGAGGAGGTGGTCTGAGGTGTGCAGTGGAGTAACTAGTGTGTTGTCAGTGGAGCAGGACGCGTGTGTAGATGAGGTCCAGTTGGTTACCTGATTTATGAGTAGCCATAGTAGACACTCGCTTGAGGTCAAATGAAGTGAGAAGAGTGTTGAAGTCAGCAGCCTGGGGTTTTTCTAGGTGGATGTTGAAGTCGCCGAGCAGTACCAGAGGAGCACCATCCTCAGGAAAGTTTGACAGCAATACATCCAGCTCCTCCAAGAAGTTACCCAGTTGACCTGGGGGACGATACACAACTGCAAAGTGGATTTTAACAGGGTGGGTAATAGTAATTGAGTAAGAGATGCTAGAAGATCAAATTTCCATTCATTTGAAATAAGGATACCTGTACCTCCACCCCTCCCAAGTGTGCGAGGGCTGTGGGAAAAAGTGAAGTTAGCGGAGAGTGCTGCAGGAGTGGCAGTGTCCTCAGGTTTGATCCAAGTCTCAGTTAGGGCCATGAGGTTCAGACCAGAATGAGTAGCAATAGAAGGAATAAAGTCTGCTTTGTTTACAGCAGACGGGCAGTTCCAGAGACCAGTTGGAATAGAGAGTAAAGTAGTAGCTGTCCCTAAAGTAGAGGGACAGGCCGTAGGTTAGTAGGATTGGCCTGCTTCCGACACTCAGTGCGTGCCTTCCCAGTGTTTTAACCTGTTTAAGACCCAAATTTAGAAAAAAAACTCTGAAAAAATAATTTTGCCATTTATATGTTATTGTGGGAGGCCTCTAATGCAGAAATAAATGAGTTTTAAAATTTTTGATATTTTAGTATGTTTTTAGTGAAATGTTGGGCGTTTGGGGTATAGCAGAATTTCAGTGATTTTACTGTCTGAACAAATCTAAAGAAGATCTAAGGGTTCATTTGCAGGGTATACTGCTTATGTAGCCCCATAACAGCAGCCTATATATCCATACACAAATAATCACACAATAATAATAATCAGACAAGCCATGTTTTTATGAATATTATATTTATTATAAAAATATGTTAAATCAAAACTAATTACTGGTATTTACAATGTCTAGCTCTGTTCATAGCCATGTTCAATTCCCATAGTCTCATAATGATTTTATAAATGCTCCATCCTTTTGAAAACTACTCATTGGTGTGAGATGTCAGAGCCTTGATCATATCTTCTGACACAAACCTTCAGTGGTGTATGATGGGAGACGGCATCATTAGTGATATCCTCATCAGAGAAATTCATGTTGAGAGATAAAATCATTTTTCAGACAGCTTTACCTGTTACAGCGCATGGTCCGTGTTCTTGAATGGCCTGGTTTTGTTAGCATGATGTTCACATAATCCAGTTCACAGACATCTTTATATTACTTTTTATCATTTGTATCAGAATCCAACTAAAAGTCTTTGTTCCCATTTTGGTTGGCATCAATGACATCATATACAGTATATAATTATGACCTTACCAGTCTAGTAGCTTTCTGAAATAGAAGAAGACACTGATTATTTTCAAGGCTAAATAATCTCAATGCAAGTCAAGCCCAATCATACTTAAACATTTTAAAGTATTCACACATTCCACAGATTTCAATCAGTACAGTCTGATGGCTGACTGTGCTACGTATCATGATAACAGCACGGCATCCCAGAACATTATCACCTGGCCCTCGTGCATCAAGCACACATTTGAGCAAACAAGTTACGCCCAGAAAACAAAACAGAACCAGTTAAGTATAATTTAAAATATAGTTTTAAATATTGCATTGCAAATAATTTAAAATTCTCAAAGAAAGCATTTATTTTTTAATTCAACTCAAACTAATAATTTATTGTAATAATCATTCAATTTGGAATAAAACTCAAAATGGTAACAAATAAGACATAAAAAATCAATATTATATTTTGTCACTAACGAAATGGTCAAAAAGTATGTTGCTAACGAATGATTCAGTACAGTTCATTCATGTAAGGTGTTAGGTGCACAGGCAGATTTTACATCATAAATTACAACATTAACATAACACGCTCAAAATCTAATTTAATCAAAGTATTTATCAGTACCTTAATATCTGCGTGATCTACACATATTACTAATCACAGAAAAAAAAATGTTTTAAGCATTATACTTACTTGCATGTTGATTTATCCAGTACAATATAAAAGGTGAAGTCCCTTGAAGCAAGTGTGCAGGTTGTGTAAGTTTATGGCCCGGTAAACAGACCCATTTACAAAATATACCACCCAACAACACTGCAGCACTGAACAATAGGACCTACTGTAAATGTGATCTTAAAGGCTAAAAAGCAAGTACAGGTTTATTTTAGTGGAGCTAAAACTGACGTTGTTATATTCAGTGATGGGAATAACGGCGTTATTGTTTTCAGTAACGAGTAATCAAACGAATTACTGTTTCCCCCGTTACAACGCCATTACCGTTACTGACAATAAAAATCGTTACTATAATTTATTATAATTTGGCTTTCCTGTAGCTCAAATAGTAGAGCATGGCGCTAGAAACGTTAAGATAAAATGTATAAACTGTAACTTGAATGCAATGTAAGTCGCTTTGGATAAAAGCGTCTGCTAAATGCATAAATGTAAATGTATAAATTTATTTTTCAGTTCATCTGAATGGATGTGCAGTGTAGCTGTATTTGACGTATCGTAAACTCTAGTGTGAAGCGCACAGCTCGCCGTCACTTTCTCTCACACTCGCACAGAAAGATACAGAGCGAGAGAGTCACACCATCGTCTCCTGTAGACGGAAGGATGCCATGTACAGTATATGTGTATATATAAATATATATATAAGAATAGCATATCAGATAATTAGACTGGTGAGTAAACTAGAAAATTTACAAGCCAATGGCGATTCTATTACCAAGGTGTCCGTAGAGGGTTGATAATATTTAATATAATCTGTTGAATTTGATAGGTGTCTCTCACATTGTCCCACAGAAACATTAAAATAGTGTAGATTGGTGTACAACGTTTTATAATAATAATTTATTCTATTTAGTGTCCATTTCATTCATTTAACATTTAATATTGAGGACATCCAAGTTATTTGACACATTTGAACATTTAAAAAAAAAAAAGTAATGCAATAGTTACTTTACCTGGTAATTAGTTACTTTTATAATGATGTAATTAAGTTCCTAACTCGGTTACTATTTGTGAGAAGTAACTAGTAACTATAACTAATTACCTTTTTAAAGTAACGTGCCCAACACTGGTAATATTACAACTGTGGGCCTTACAGGGTTAACCAGAAAAGACTCTGAGATTAAGAATCTCTTTCACAGGAGTGTCCTGGCCAAAATTAATTACACACAATCAACAGGATATTCAGTTGGATACAAATAAAATTTCTAAAGCACATTTAAAACGACTACCGTTGACCAAAGTGCTTTCCAGGAAACATTAAAACAACAAGAATAAAAAGAATACAGTCACAAAACAGACATATTTTATGTGTTATATTATTTTAATGTTTCTGAAAGAAGTTCTGAATGCATTTACTGTACCAAGACAGCAGGCCGAGGAAAGAGCGCAGCTTCACGGCATCTGTAGCAGCCGGAGCCTGTAAGATTGCAGACAGGTGATGCTTGTTTGGCTTGATACCCTGCGCTGTAACTGTGTGTCCTAGGAACTGTAAGCTGGTCTGGCTGAAATTACATTTTGATGTATTCATTTTTAGTCCAAAATCCTGCAAACGTTGCAGAATGGCTTTCAGAGAGCGTTCATGCTCCTCAGCAGTGCGTCCCCAGATTATAATATCATCCAAGTAGTTTGCCACGTTCGATAGGTCTTGCAATATCAGGTCCATCATTCCTGGAACGCCGACGGAGCCGAGGCCAATCCGTACGGAACTCGACAAAGACGGAACAAACCATCGTGTGTAATGAAAGCAGTTAAATCTCTACTATCAGGGTGCAACATGACCTCATGGTATGCACTTTGAAGATCAGTGGTTGAGAATAATGTAGCACCCTTAAGTAGTGAGGTGTGCACTACTCCCAGTGTGTTCGGAGGTGCGGCTGCTTCTGAAAGGTGCATTACAGCAGCAGAGGGAATCTCGGATTCAGCAGCAGGGAGGGGTGGAAGCAAACATTGATCCTCAAAGTGGAGGTGTAGTCCTTTAACTAGATCCATGCCCAGCAATGCAGTGCGAGTCAACTGTGAAGAGTTTGGCGGAGCATGTAACAGTATCTCTGGACACAGTGGCGGGTAAGCAACCCAACACTGGGATCAGTGCACGTGAGTATGTGACCAGGCGAGCAGTAGGTGTCTGAAGAGGCACAGAATTAAAGCTGGCCTCATATAGTGCCTTTGACAGAATGGAGATGGATGAGCCGGTATCCACCATTACCTCAACCTCTACAGTAGTATCAGAAGCTGTTATGGAAACAGGGCACACAATCTTAGTTGTGGTTGCTTGGTCATGCATGTAAAGAGCGGTATACTCCGGCAGGTGAATCTCGTGCACTGAACATGTGTCAGTCGATCCACACACGAGCAAAATGTCCCGTTTTCTGGCAGTTTTTACATTTTGCACGGATAGCAGGGCAATTCTGTGCATTGGCCAAATGTTTATCAGACCCACAGCGGTAGCATGTGCGGGAAGACGATGTTGACGGTAGATGGTCAGAGGATGAAGGCTGAGAGGGTTTGCGTGATGCGGGACTGTACAGCTTGCACAGATATGGCCTGGTCCCCTGCGATACTCTTTGCGTGTTCACTCGCAGCCTCAATCCGAGTAGCGAGCAACAGTCTCTCCTGTATGCGGTGACTTGCAACATGTTCGATTAACCGATCCCTGATCATATCATCTGTATTAGCGCCAAACTCGCATTTGGAAACCAAGTCTCTTAAAGCTGCAACGCAACGTAGAACTGATTCACTGGGTGCTTGTGTATGTTTGCGAAATGCGTGTCTCTCAGCTACAACGTTGATTTTAGGGTTAAAGTGTGTCTATAATGCAGAAATCGATGAATCCAGTGTCACCTGTGTCAGGGAGAGTGTAGACAACTCGTTGCCCCTCAGTTTCAAGACCGTGAAGTAGAAGAGCTCTTGTCCTTGCCTCGGGCCACTCATCACCGATCACCGGATGAATTAATCACTAGTAGATAGTTGAGGAACATTTTCTCCCATGTTGTAAATGGTATGGCTGGCTCACAAAAACTAACGTGTGTGTGTGTGTGTGTGTGTGTGTGTGTGTGTGTGTGTGTGTGTGTGTGTGTGTGCAGGGCAGCAGCGGTCTGTCTCTGTTCCTGGCTGAGGTGTGGGACTCTGATGGCTTGTGTAACGGGATCGAGGTCCAGCGGTTGAAGGATAAGCTGGGCACAAGGCAGGTGCCGACGGCCGAGCTGCTGCTGGACGGCATGAGCGCTCAGCTGGTAACACACACACACACACACACGCTCCGCCGCTGTTCCTCCAG
>NC_081155.1:1135802-1145802 GCF_012432095.1 Onychostoma macrolepis
TGAGCGTCAGTGTGTGTGTGTGTGTGTGTGTGTGTGTGAGCGTCAGTGTGTGAGTATGGTGTTCGGATAGGTTCTTTATTATTACGCTGTAACATACACTCGTCTCACTGAACGTCTCACTGACGTCTTAATTTTTTATTTTTTTTTCCTATTTAATCCATTGAATTTAAGACGCAGACGAGGCGTAGATGTCACGTAGATGTCACGTAAGTCACGTGTGGCAGTGAAGTGTCGAGCCAGACGTCACGCGTGATTCACGTGTGGCTGTGAAGTTATTATTATTTTTTTTCCTAACACGTACCATAACACGCTGCTCACACGGCTCAGTGCAGTGTGTGAACGAATGCGCAATTTACTTGCTCTTCATTCACTCCTCTCAATGAACGTGACATCTGTGTCTGACCTTTTTTTTTTTTTTTTGTAGTTTTTCAGTTTTTAGTGCATCTGTCTTTTCCCCGGCTAACTTGTACAATATACATTAATCGTGTGCATATTAAATATAAATATATTAATATAATAATAATAATTTAGACATATTTTTAGACATTTATTTTTATTACACTATTTGTAAAAGTATAAAGTGCAGTACAGTCATTCCCTGCATTAATGAGGAATTTGATGTATAAATGTATTTGTCGGCTGGATGACTCACATAATAATATTATAATGTTGTTGTCATCTAGGCTTACTAATGTGCGATATCAGTCCTCTATGAGGACATATTGGTATAACTGTCTTTTGTAATGTGTATTGTTTTGGGTTGTATTGTGTGTTTCTTGCTAATTGACCTTGAGTCTGGAAATAAAGTTGAAATAAATATAACGGTAACATAAAACGTCTATAACATATAAATAACATAAGTCTCCGAAAGGAATCCATTAGTGAAGTTTGTGTTGCTTATAGGTATATTCATGTCGGGTTGTTTTTTTTTTTTTCGTTTTTAAGAAACATTAGAAATAATGTTAAATTGATACAATTTCTATATTTTTAATAATAATCTGCCAGGATTTTGTCAATCAATCCTTTAAAAATATCACAGAAAAACTTTAAGCAGCACAATTGTTTCCGTTGACAGTATATTGAAGGATCATGTGACACAGAAGACTGGAGTAATGATGCTTTGCATCACAGAAATAAGTATATTAAAATAGAAAACCATTATTTTAAATGGTAATAATATTTCACAATAACCAGACCCCGCCCCTTCAATTAATAAATAGCCTAAATAAATAAAATCTTATATAAATATGATTCACCTATTTCTAAGATAAAAGCTTATTTTACGATGATCAGTGAATTATGTGTACCAAACAAGTAAAGAAGAATTAAATATAGGGTGTGCGATATAGACAAAAATGATATCTCGGATTTTATCCATAACGATAATCAGACTATATGTGAATGCACACGACTCAAATAAAAGTAGACAGTTCCGAATGATGTATTAATCTTACCTTTATGAGCAAAATGTATGGCATATTTTAAGCTGTTTCTACTGTAAGAAAGAAAAAAGCAAGTGATCGTGCTGCGCCTCCATGTCCTGCAGAGCTTCAGCTTCCACTCTCCGCACAAACTGCTGATATGCGTCGAACAGCGCACATTTATATAGGTTACACATTTAAACAAGTACCATTGTGATATGCTTGAACTGTTGAATAGATTTTATTTTAGGCTAGTCGTGATGACTTGAGAAGGCTACATTGATCAAACATAGGCTTCTATCATCTTACTGTCTGCCGCTGGCCGCTTTGTCGTTAATGTAAAAAATAAATAAATAAAAAAACCTTACCTTTAACGAACAACAAATTCTCCAAACGTTTTTCTAAACATAATTATTTTTTCATTACTTACAAAACTGAACTGATTTCCACTCCAAAATATTTATTATTTTAATGTATCTTTATTTGATGTCTTTTTGTACAATGGCATACAGAAATGTTAATATCATTTGTACAAATTAGTATTTACAATTTGGAATAAGCTATAGCATACATAAGAAAGGTAAATAGCACTTAATAGCTAACTATACAAAATTGAGGAGGAGTAAAACAATAAAAGAGAATGAATATGAATAATAAAGCATGAATAAGTGTATGGAAAGTGCTGGAAACCCTTGCAGCAGACGCAGACATCACGTTCAGTGAGACGAGTGCATGTAACACCGTAGTGTGTGTGTGTGTGTGTGTGTGTGTGTGTGAGTGTGTGTGTGAGTGTGAGTGTGAGTGTGTGAGTGTGTGAGCGTCAGTGTGTGTGTGAGTGTGTGAGCGTCAGTGTGTGTGTGAGTGTGAGTGTGTGTGTGTGTGTGTGTGTGTGTGTGTGTGTGTGTGTGTGTGTGTGTGAGTGTGTGTGTGTGTGTGAGTGTGTGTGAGTGTGTGTGTGTGTGTAGTGTGTGTGTGTGTGTGAGTGTGTGTGTGTGTGTGTAGTGTGTGTGTGTGTGTGTGTGTGTGTGTGTGTGTGTGTGTGTGTGTGTGTGTGTGTGTGTGTGTGTGTGTGTGTGTGAGTGTGTGTGTGTGTGTGTGAGTGTGTGTGTGTGTGTGTGTGTGTGTGTGTGTGTGTGTGTGTGTGTGTGTGTGTGTGTGAGTGTGTGTGAGTGTGTGAGTGTGTGTGTGAGTGTGTGAGCGTCAGTGTGTGTGTGAGTGTGAGTGTGTGTGTGTGTGTGTGTGTGTGTGTGTGTGTGTGTGTGTGTGTGTGTGTGAGTGTGTGTGTGAGTGTGAGTGTGTGTGTGTGTGTGTGTGTGAGTGTGAGTGTGTGTGTGTGTGTGTGTGTGTGTGAGTGTGAGTGTGTGTGTGAGTGTGTGTGTGTGAGTGTGTGTGTGAGTGTGAGTGTGAGTGTGAGTGTGTGTGTGTGTGTGTGTGTGTGATGTTCAGCTGTGGTTCTATGATGAGTTTTCAGTCGGTCAGGTCCTCTTCAGCCCAACAGATGGCAGCACACACTAACTCAATCCTGCGTGATCTTTACACCTGCATTACACACACACACACACACGTTACTCATGAACCAGAACATCAGAGACATTTCATAGACTGATATTGTTTTTCTATAAATACTACAATTCTATAATTGCATTTATTACATAAGTATTTTCTTTTTTGAGGACAGATGATGACGTTCTCAAAGGAAGGTTTGTGTCCCTCAATTATGATGTAGAAGGTACACACACACACACACGCTCACACACTCACACTCACACACACACACACACGCACGCGCGCGAGTTTAAACAGCAGAACGTATGTACCAGACTGAATTTTAAATAATTAAACGTGTCAGTGTGATTATGAAGTAAACACACACACTCCGGTGTGTGTTAAAGCTGGTTTCTGCTGTCATGCGTCTCTCTGTAACGAGGCAGAAACGCAGCGGCTGTGATTGATCTGCTGCAGCCTCTCGTCCAGCGGGAACGACCGGACCGACTCTGACCACACACGCGTCAGAGAGAGAAGGTCGTAGATGAATGCAGACATCCAGAAACACACGTGTGCGCAGCCGCCCTGGCGATAAAGTTACTACATTAATTTAGAAATATTAATAATATAATGTAATTCATAGTGAATAAATATGTGACAATTATTTGTGTGTTGTAATGGTGTAGCTGCAGAACTGTTGTCAAACAATTCTGAGGTTCGGGGTTCGAATCCACCCTCGTATAGTTTTTTTTTTTTTCTCATTAAAACCAAAGTGGTGTTCATCAGTGATTGTATATCAAGATCAAAGACACGATTGTGTGCATTTTGTTTCGTGCTTTTACCAGAACAAAGCGCTGGATCGTCTGTGTGAAGATGCGCATTGTGCTCGAGCGCCAAGAGAGAACTAATAACAGCAGCACCGAGCGCTCTCCGTAACACAGCGATAGACGCCCGTTATTTAACACATTTCTTATAGAATGGAGATGTTTCTTTCTTTAGGTACATCCGTGCCTCGAGATGGTCGTGCTCGCTTGCCAAGTTACGCCACTGCGTGTGTGTGTGTGTGTGTGTGTGTGTGTGTGTAATACACACTAAACTTAGAGCCCAGCTGCTCAGAACTTAATCTGAATCAGAAAGAGTGTAAATCCATGATCTGCTGTCCTGGATCAGAGAATCCATCTTACACCGCTGCTGGTTTGTCAAGACAACGCTGAACTGGATTATTATCATTAACTAAATCTATAACATTTTTGTTACTTTGGATAAATATAATTAAAAATGTATCAATGCTTGGGCAACATTTTTCAGTTTTATTCAATTTAACTTGATGCACTACAATAACTACAACTAAAATAAAATTAATGAAAACTATATGTACAGTGGGTACGGAAAGTATTCAGACCCCTTTAAATTTTTCACTCTTTGTTATATTGCAGCCATTTGCTAAAATCATTTAAGTTCTTTTTTTTCCCTCATTAATGTACACACAGCACCCCATATTGACAGAAAAACACAGAATTGTTGACATTTTTGCAGATTTATTAAAAAAGAAAAACTGAAACATCACATGGTCGTAAGTATTCAGACCCTTTGCTCAGTATTTAGTAGAAGCACCCTTTTGATCTAATACAGCCATGAGTCTTTTTGGGAAAGATGCAACAAGTTTTTCACACCTGGATTTGGGGATCCTCTGCCATTCCTCCTTGCAGATCCTCTCCAGTTCTGTCAGGTTGGATGGTAAACGTTGGTGGACAGCCATTTGTAGGTCTCTCCAGAGATGCTCAATTGGGTTTAAGTCAGGGCTCTGGCTGGGCCAGATATATCTGTGTTTTTATATCACTGTATTTCTGAAGGAAACCGACTGTCTTCAGAAAATTTTGGATGTCATTTTCATTTCATCTTGCATGTAATGTCTGATAAAGCAGTGTTTGTGAGCGGAGCTCTGCTTTGTGTACAGCGTTACCGGGGAAATCTCGAACTATCCCACTCCAACAGCGCCTCCCGCTGGCAGAGAATTAATCTGCATATATATGCCGCCACAAATAGTGTAACTCTGTGGGACTATGGTATAAATAAATTCAACTGTATAACAGTTTCACTGCAATTCATGTTATAATGTTAGAATTAAAGAACAATAAACATAATACATATTACCGTTGCACTTATCTGTACATAGTCAGTGAAGTTATTTTTAAGCTGTTGTTGTCATCCTATCTAAAACGTGATTTAGCCAAAAAAAAACAATAGCTTTACCACTTTAATATGTCTTGCCGTATCCGTGCGTGCAAATGTTCTGCGCAATCCTCTTGTTCGATATTCTCGGGGTCTGAATTGATGGCAATATTGACGAACTTGCTGCTTTGGCAAGGGGCGGGGCAATACTGAAACACCGTCTAAGCTGTTCGCCAATCACAACGCACTGGGACAGCTAACCAATCACAGCACACTTAGTTTTTCAGAAGGCGGGCCTTCATCAAACCCGGAACTAATCGTGTTGTTTGTACCAGGCTGGGGAGAAAGGTGTTGTAATACAGTGCTGCCAACACACGGCTTTACCTGTTTTCACACGCACTCACGCCACACATCCAATTACTCACGCAAAACAAAAAAAAGATCTTGGGCGCTGATGGCTTCTATGGCTGGCTGCACCCCGAAGTTAGCAACAGAAGAAGAGATTCCCCGAAAGACAACAGCTGTGTCCCAAAGCTAAGTGTACACACTTCGGAGTGTACGGACTTCGGAAAGTGCATGAGACGCTCCGCCTTCGCAGGATTTCCTATTTGCGCCACCAGGTGTTCCCGATTGCGTCTCCTGTCGCGTAGCAACGGTGCGAGACGAGAGCTGCCATCCTGACAGGTCGTTTAAAAAAAGTTATGGAGCCAGCATCGCACATATTTATTTTTATATTTTATATTTTACTGGAGGAGATGGTGGGAATGGGACAGCTTACGTCATGACGCTGTGACGCAATCGCACTTCAAATACGGACTTCGGAGTGTGTACACTTCACATTGGGACAGTCTTCGTAGTGTTGGTGTGACGCATTCGCACTTAAAATGCGCACTCCAAAGTATGTACACTTAGCTTTGGGACACAGCTAACGAGAGAAACTACCACCTCGAGAAGTCTGATGAATGAGCTGAGACTAGCAGAGGTGGAAAGTAACGAATTACATTTACTCGCGTTACTGTAATTGAGTAGCTTTTTTGTGTACTTCTACTTTTTAAAGTAATTTTTAAAATCTGTAATTTTACTTTTGCTTAAGTATATTTTGTTTGAAGTATTGTACTTTGCTACATTTTAAAACACATTAATTACTGAGTAAAAAAAAATCGCTCCCTGGAAACTACTGCAGTAAATAAAGGGCAGGAGAACAAACTGGCGCTAAAATCAGAAGAAAGATGCAGACGGACACGACAGGCGTTATGGTGCAGACGCAGCTGAAAACCAAACCCCGTCGTATTCTGCTGAAGTTGATCTTGAAGCAAATGAAGTGAACCCCTGGCCATGTTTATGCTCTATTATGACGATATTATTACGATTTGACATTATCAGTATTTTGCCAAAAACCAAACAAAAGTCTAGTAGATTAGACCAGTGCGCTGCGTGATTCAGTGTTAAAATGCATTTAAAATTATCACGGAATTGAAGATATAGGTTTCGTTCCTGAATGAATCAACTGTTTAAATGATTCGGTTCAGTCTCAATGACTCACTTATTAATTTTTAATTTCACATTTAAAGTATCTTTTTTTTTTTTTTATAATTTCAAATGAGTATTCAATGTTTTATGTCTTGGATAACAAAACATTATTTCTGCCTTTATAACTGCAGGTTAAATGCATTCATGTCCTGCATTAAACAGTGTTTAAATGCATCTAAATGCCACTTCAGATGAAGCTTCTGTGTTTCCTCTGCATTGCAAAGATGAATTTTGTTGATGCTGATTTAATTTGCCTGGTAACA
This sequence comes from Onychostoma macrolepis, assembly GCF_012432095.1. NCBI lineage: Eukaryota > Metazoa > Chordata > Actinopteri > Cypriniformes > Cyprinidae > Onychostoma > Onychostoma macrolepis. The sequence goes on from NC_081155.1 coordinate 1,142,674, forward strand.
GCCCAGATGTCTTATTATTATAAATAACTGATTCCTTTAATTAAAAACAACTAGTTTGAGCTTTATAGGCCTGTCCCAGGGGTGTCAAACTCAGTTCCTGGAGGGCCTCGAGTTTAGTTCCAACCCTGCTCCAACACACATACCATGTAGTTTTCAAATAAGCCTAAATGATTAGATTAGCTGGATCAGATGTGTGTAATTAGGGTTATATCTATACTGTAGGGCTGTGGCCCTCCGGGAACTGAGTTTGGCACCCTTGGCCGATCCTATTTTTGCGTCCCTCCCACTGTTAAAAATAAAATAAAGATATATTTTAGAGTAGTCGGTGTGCAACTTAAATAGCAGTAAAGATTTACTGTCCTCTGAAAATAACTCAGCATATGGCCATTTTTGTCAAAAAAGCTGGCAACAAAAGTGAGTACACCCTCCGTGATAACAGCTATACGTCGTTTAACCATGCAAAGCCACGTCCTATTCATCATGTTCATGTATTTGTCTGCTTGTCAGGACTATACAAATTTGAGTATCTTGTATCATAGCAGTTAAAATGTGGTGCTTTGAGTACAGTTCTCTCATACTGACCACTGGATGTTCAACACGGCAAAGAACTCTCTGAGGATCTGAGAATCAGAATTGTTGCTCTCCACAAAGATGGCCGAGGCTAAAAGAAGATCAGTAACACCCTGAAACTGAGTCACAGTACAGTGGCCAGCGGCATACAGAGGTTTCACTCGGAACAGGCCTCGCAAGCGTCGATCAAAGAGGTTAGATCCTTGTGCTGTGCGTCAGGTGCAGAAGCTGGCTTCCAAACACAGACGCATGAGTGCTGCCAGCATTGCTTTAGAGGCTGCAGAGGTGGAAGGTCAGCTTGTCAGCGCTCAGATCATACGCCGCACACTGCAACAAGTCAGTTTGCACGGCCGTCGTCCCAGAAGGAAGCCTCTTCTGAAGCTGGCTCACAAAAAGCCTGCAAACAGTCCAAGAGCATGAATTACTGGAACCATGTCCTGTGGTCTGATGAGACTAAGATAGATGAGGCTGATCTGATGAGGGTCAGATGGTGTCCAGCATGTGTGGCGATGCCCTGGTGAGGAGTACCAAGAAAACTGTGTCTTGCCTACAGTCAAGCATGGTGGAGGTATCTTCATGGTCTGAGGCTGCATGAGTGCTGCTGGTTCTGGAGAGCTGAGGTTCATTGAGGGAAACATGGAGTCCAACATGTACTGAGACTTTCTGAAGCAGAGCATGATCCCCTCCCTTCAGAAACTGGGCTGAACGGCAGTTTTCCAACATAATAACGACCCCAAACACACCGTCAAGATGACAGCTGCCTTGCTGATGAAGCTGAGGGTGAAGGTGATGGAGTGGCCAAGTGTGTGTCCAGACCTGAACCCTACTGAACACCTGTGGATCATCCTGAAGCTGAAGGTGGAGAAGCACCATGTGTGTAACATCCAGCAGCTCCGTGATGTTATTATGGAGGAGTGGAAGAGGATCCCAGCAACAACCTGCGCAGCTCTGCTGAACTCCGAGCCCAGGAGGGTTGAGGCAGTGCTGGATAACAGTGGTGCTCACACAAAATATTGGCACTTCGGACACAGTTTTGACATGTTCACTTAGGGTGCACTCATTTGTGTTGCCAGTTATTTGGACAATAATGGCTATATGTTGAGTTATTTTTAGAGGACAGTAAATTTGTACTTCTATACAAGCTGCACATTGACTTCTCTAAAATATATCCAAGCTTCATTTGTGATGTATTGTCCCTTGAGAAGATGTATTAAAATTTTTGCTGAAATGTGAGGGGTTTACTCACTTTTGTATATATATGTACTCATTGTCCTGTTGGAGGATCCAACCACAGCCCATTATAAGATTTCTAGCATGGACAGTCAGTTTTTCATGGCAGTAAATTAAGAAAAACATCTGCTATACCATGGTTTAGCCCATAGATTCCTACATAGCTCCATATAAAAGGCCTATAAATTCTCTAGTTGTTTTTAGACATAAATACTTATTTTTATTTTTTGGTTTGAAATGTTGATTTAAAGCATCAGTTTTTGAATTATTATTACTACAGTCAAACCTGAACACAGAGAAAGCATTTTGTTACACAAAATATTAAAACTCTATAAAACGTAACAAAAATGAACAGGAATGTTTTATCAGAGCTTAATCCTTCTGGGTCTGATCTGATTTCAAACTCTTATTTCAGTTTTCTGAGCCGTTATGGCTATATGGTTATAACCATACCAATTCATTTGTGTGTGTGTGTATGTGTGTGTTTTTGTGAAAAGTCAGGACATAGATGTGTATAATGACGAGGGTATGGCAGGTATTACAAGCTGAAGGTGGCATCTCAGGACATTGACCCATGACCCCACTTTTCAAAACGCTTATAAATCACACAGAATGAGGTTTTTTGGGGAAAGTTGAAATGCACAGTCTCCTGTAAGGGGTAGGTTTAGGTGTGTGTGTGTGTGTGTGTGTGTGTGTGTGTGTGTGTGTGTGTGTGTGTGTGTGTGTGTGTGTGTGTGTGTGTGTGTGTGTGTGTGTGTGTGTGTGTGTGTGTGTGTGTGTGTGTGTGTGTGTGTGTGTGTGTGTGTGTGTGTTTGAGTGTGTGTGTGTGTGTGTGTGTGTGTGTGTGTGTGAGTTGATGTGCCTGTTTTGCACTCTTGATGTTTCAGAGTGTAACCCCTTCCTTGCTGTTTTTTACTGCATTGTAGTTGAATTATTGCTTTTAGTTTATATATTTGCTGTGTTACAGTCACACCAGTTCATAGGTGTGTGTGTGAGTGGATGTGTTAGTGTTGATGTTGTAGTTTCACCCCGTCATTGCTGTGTACCTTTTTTCTGCATTGTGGCAGATTTGTAGATTGTACACACACAAATTAGCTGAATTTTTGTGTTTTTGTCAATTTCCCATTCATTTCCTATGGTCGGTCATTTTTGACCGAAGAGCACAAGTGTGACTATTTTTTTTACGACCACTTAGCCAGCTCGAATCAAGCCCTCAATTTTTTTGGTGTGTTCACATTCCAAATGCCATAAAAGTCACCAAGTTTTGTACCGTTCTGATGAAGCTGTGATTTTTAAAAATTCTAAACAGAACATTTTTGACCGAAGAGC
>NC_081155.1:1150802-1175802 GCF_012432095.1 Onychostoma macrolepis
TGCTCGCTAATTACCGAACAAATTAAAATGAGGAAATGTATTTTAGTTGAGCTCCCTCCTCTGAGCGCCGGAGAAAGAAAAGAGTGGATGTGAAAATACAATCTGAAAATGAGAGCGATATCAAAGCGCTCCCTCGCTCCCCGACGCAATTACCCGCCATTCTCCTTCATTAGCGTTAACTGATGACGTGCGCGACCTCTGACCCCAGATCGTCTCGGGCTCTGACTGCGCATCCAGAGAGCACCGGACACAACTTTGAGCGAGTTATAGCCTGAACCAACAATCAGTTACTCGTTTTACAATTCAAGCAGCATTAAAAGAGGTTTAATTCAGGGTTTAAAATGACATTTGAAAATGACACAAAGCCGTTACTGCTCTAAAAGAGGGGAAATCGATACATCTATAGATCAGCGGCGAGCGGTGACTTTTCTAACCGGGTATGCTGAGTGCTAAGATTAAGACCCCCGCCGCTTTTAGGACACACTCAAAGAGGAAAACACCGAGGCAGGTGTCGATTTAAAAGTATGCACATTCCTACCTTAGGCTATTTGTAAATTAAATTCATCTCCAATCCTTCTTCTGTCGTTTCAGGTTTATCCATAGTTATTCGAATGCTAGAAAACAGCTGATTTTCCAATTAAAAACCGCCAAATAACGTTTACACGTAGTTACGTTATGATGCGTAATATTCAGAGCGTGGGGAGATGCCCCGGTCTACGTCTCTGCGTCAACTGAAAGAATGATTTTTGGGTTTTTTCATTCATTTTTTATTCCCAGTGAATAGGAGTTAAAACTCCCGCCCGGATGACAATAATAGACCATGCAAAATACCAAATAAATAAATAAAATAAAATAAATAATAAAATAATAATAATAATATCTTTAAAATATTGCCAAGTAACGTTGCAAACAACAATAAAATCACACAAGGACTTTAACTGTAAGCGACACAAGTATACGGAAAACAAATGTGGGGCCCATAGGGGTTGCAACAGGGGCCCATCTGGGACCCAGCTAATTTTGTCCTCAGTTTCCATGGTGGCCCTACATGGGCTGATGATGGGCTCCACATAGGGCCCATACGGGTTAACCAGGTAGCTCCCATTTGGTGCCTACATGAGTCTGCCTGCATGGGTTAGTGATGGGACCCAGCTAGGTCTCATGTAGGTCTCTTATGGGCCACAACAAGTATACACATGGGCTAACATTTGTCTGTTTGGGTTACCTTATTTTACAGTACACCCCTAAATACAAACATTACATTAAATCCACTAAAATGCTAAAGGTATTCAATAAACAGAAGCCAGTGCTTTTAAGCAAAGTTTTTTGGAATAATTTAAACATTACTATTATAACTTGTACATTTACAACTTCATAAAACAATTATTTAAAAAAAAAGTTAATTTTAAGCTCCTGAAAAACTATTTCTTGTAAAAAAAAAAAGAAAATCTTCATAACTTGTATTCTGCATGCTTTAAACAAGGTTTCGTTGGAATAACTTGAACATGACCATTATAACTTGTGTATTTACAACTTTATAAAACATAAGCATCTTAAAAGTTAAAGTGAAGCTCCTGCCAAACATTATTTGGAATAACTTGTATCATTTGTATACATATCTGAAAACCCTAAATAACAAACAAAGCAACCGTGCAGCTCCTCACACCTCTGTCCTCGCTCTCCCTTTGAAAAGACAACAATTAATCAACCACTGTGCCACTTTTTCAGTTAAAACAGACGATTCTTGTCTTTTTAACGATTGTATTTCCATTTAATAATCACGAATATCTTCAGACTTACCTATCTTACTCTCTACTACGAGACTTCGCAGAACGGTTTCCTCCGTCACCGATGAGCCACTTTCACGCTGACTTTTCTGCCTCTTTTCTGGTAATTTAAGATCATTTTTTTCAAGCTTCCTGTAAAGCACATCAAAAGCATTAAAGATAGATTAAATTCCATATTTAAGCCCTTGCAATAAATAAGCAGTCATCTCCATTTTTACATTTTTTTCAGGATGTACAATAATGGTATCGGATATAATATTCTATCATAAATGATTTCTGTGTAAACAACAAAGGCACAGGGCAACATTTAAAGGCATAGTTCACACAAAAATGTTATTTGTCTCATTTAATCACAAATGTCAAAATATGTCCATCTGAAATTTTCTTTAAAAACATAATTTTTATCAGGCAAATATAGGTCATCATTCAATTCATTGCCATTACAGTGAAGTAACTGAACATTAACATAAGAGCCTGAAAATTTCAGACGGTTTTTGCATCTGATGTCTTCGTTTGTTCTTATTTTATTACCACTTCACTTGTATTAGTGTACTTGTCTTTAATAAAGTTTGAATGTTATTTATTATAAACTCTTTTTGTGATCGCTTCACCACAAATGAACAGTTACTTATCACTAAAATAAGCCGTACACCTGGTTCATATTCTCATAATTTGGGGTATTGCTTGTCCAAATATGAACAATTATTTGCATTCAATCAAACTGATTTGATTCCACTGATTTATGAAGAACAAACTCAACTCTACCGAATAACCTCTGTTTGCACATGAACATTAATAATCCAACAGCAAGTAAACATACCTTAGACAACCTCAAGCAGTCTGAGCCCCTGAAACTCTCACTTTCCATGAAACACAACTGAACTCTCTTGATGCGGGCTGGTCCAAAAGGAAGGCCCTCGTTCTTCTCGTGGCTTCATCCACAGTACTGCCTCCTAGGCATGGGCCGGTATGAGATTCTGACGGTATGATAACCTTAGCTAAAAATATCACGGTATTGTGATTACAGCTCTAAAATATGTTATAACAACGTTTTTTCCACTGAACACAATACATTTTATTTTTAAGAAACATATAGAACATTTTGGAATGGTAAACACGTCAGGCTAAATAATTAATATAAATAATTGAATTCTTGTTAATTAAAATATGTGCAGTCACTTAAGTGAGCCTAAACCTGCAGCTCAACAATAATCAGAACATAAATTATTTTCTGTAAAAAAAAATTTTTTAAAAATCCTTCTAAATGAAAAAAAAATTCCAAATGCAGTCACTTAATAAATCAAAACAATTTCTGTAAAAAATAAAAAATGCAGTCATTAAACCTGCAGCTCAACAAGGTTTTTGGAGACATGCTCACTTTCTACACATTCATCTTTCAGTCCAAGTTATGAGCGGTGAGGTACAAAGATGTGTGCACATACACATAAAGAGATTGTGTCTCACACACACACACACACACACACACACACACACACACACACACACACACACACGGTCTCTCTCCGTATAACACTCAAACAGTGGCAAAGACACCTGAGCCAGCAGTTTGTTTCTTTTTTAAATGATGTGATTTTGAACAGATGTAAACAATGGCAGGAGGCTTAAAATTATAGATGTGATGCCAGCTAAATTGAATTATTGTACATTACTAAATCTCAGAAACGTAGTACTTTAGTCTGCTATTCCCCGCCCAAATATTATTTATTTCAACACTGAAACAACCTGCGAATGGGTCTCTGTCTTGATCGAGGGTGAAAGAGGGAGAAATGAAGACGACACAGATATATCGTTTGTGTACGACCTGGAAGTATTTATTTAGCGATCGGCGCCAAAACGGCATCTGTATGGAACATCGTTGTGTACGGAACATGATTGGTCTACGTTACCAGAGAAATTCCCATACGGCAGACTTCGTGTTTTTCGACGGTGGAAAAGTTCCAGGGATTCACCTCATGCGGCCATCATCCTACACACAGGTGACCCTCACTGACCACTGTCCGGAGGGGGAGTCGTGTGACTCGTTACGCTCTTCACTCACAACTGAGGGAGTCCGGCACTTTCCGTCTTTGACGACACGTAAAAAAACTGCGCATACCGCAGGAACGGTATAACGGAAAATTTTAGTGGTTTTGAAACCGTGAATTTTACAAACCGCAGTATACCTTAAAACCGGTTATCGTCCCATGCCTTACTGCCACCACAGCAACCTAATGGAGAACAAGATTATTATTATTGGGGAGACAACACAAAAAATTAACCCTGAATAATTGCAATTACATTTCCCCCCAAATCTACTGTGTGTATCGAGTCCATACAAGTCTATTACTCTCAATTCCTATGGAACACTTCCATAACTCCTGTGCAGTTACCTCTGTAACAGATGTGTTATACTTGAACTACAGTTGTGTTGCCTGTGCTACAAAAACATTCTCTACAGCAAAACAGCTACAGTACTGTGAAAATGTGTTCGGCCACCAGTTTTTTATTAGAATACAACAAGAAAATACAGCTAATTTTATAGGTAGTATTAAAAAAATGAAAGAAACAAAATGGTGGCCTAAGACTTCTGCACAGTACTGTAACTTGGGTGCAAAAACGTTACCGTTCAGCCCTGTGAAGCTGCTAAATGCTTATGTTAGCGTTAGAACATAACACTTGTTTCTGGAAGGTGGGTCTGCCAGTTTCTGCTCCACTGCATCAACATCCAAGACCGTCCGATTACTTTCTGTAAGAAAAATGCTTATTACTTTAAAAAAAAAAAAATTATAATTTAGGCAAAAACATTTGTATAGTCATAACAATTTGTATGATTTGTAATAACACCCGAATGCAAACTGTTGCAGATTTATATAAGGCATATGATAAATATTAAATATTGTTGTACTATTATTGTATTTTATGTATTGTTAACAGTACAGCAGCCTTGTTTACGGTTCAAATGGAGATCTGTCCCAGGCTGTGGGCGCGATGCAGCGTGTGCTGCGTGGGGGATGGGAGTTGCTGAATGAAATCTCGCGGGATCCACACTGCATGCAGATCGAGGCAGGGCTGCATCTCGCCGTAGTTTAGCCCCTTTCGCACCGCTTTAGTTCCAGAACTAAAAGTACAGTACTAAAGTACTGGGACTATTTTACGAACTATTTCCCAGTACCATTTAAAGGGTTGCATTCGCACCGACAGTGGGTACTGAGAAGTGACGTAAGCCGGTCGACAGCGACGTCATTTGTGCGCGGCGTTCAACAATGAAAACAAAGAAGAATAACGTTAACAACAGCGATGGAGGACGCTGTGATCGGAGCTGTGTTTTTGTTGTGTCTTGCGGGGATCACAATAATGGACATGGAATGTCGACGTAACTTATACATCAAGCGACTGAAAGATCGGAAAGAAGTTCAAAATGTTCAAAAGTGCCTGCACTTCAGCGTCCGTCCATCTATCGCTGTTCTCCATTCTTGCGAAATATAAGTTGATGCGATGTTTACACAGTATGTGTTTACACTGCGTTTTCAATCATGGCGGGTGAGGGCGTTTCCGTACGTGTTTAGCCAATCAGCATACACTTACGTCACGATAGTTCCTATGGAACTGTTTTAGACCCTGCTCTGAAGTAGGAGCTAATTTAGTTCCTCCAAACGGAGTTCTGAACTAAAACAGTTCCTAGTTCCCGCGGTGCGAACACACCAGAAAGTGGGTAGTTCCACAATTAGTTTGGGTACTATGAAAAGGTTCCTGCGGTGCGAAAGGGCCTTTTGATGTCGTGGGGAATGGTCTCTCGAAGGAACTCGGGAGATCTCCAGTTGTCAGCACAATTAAAGTGGCAGCATTTTTTTTTTTTTCGGCTAAATGTCAGCGGAAAATTGGGTAGAATGAGTGTTGGAATCAGAGACTGTACTAAAAAAAAAAGGAGGGGATTTTTTTTTATTTTGATTAAAGTAATCCAAGTGACAAGTTAATTATGTTTGCACTTGTGTATTTGAAAAAACAAACAGGGTCCCATGTGCAGCCCATTTTGAGCCCATGCACACATTTCCCATTAAATACCCAACTGGGAACCACATGGGGAGCACCACCTGGGTTCACCCAAGTGGGCCCCAGATAAGATGCCCATTTTACATTTACATTTATGCATTTAGCAGACGCTTTTATCCAAAGCAACTTACATTGCATTCAAGTTACAGTTTCTACATTTTATCAGCTCTTGCTTTCCCTGGGAATCGAACCCATGATCTTGACGTTGCTAGCGCCATGCTCTACTATTTGAGCTACAGGAAAGCCTTTTTGAGCCAATGCCCACTCTGTAGCCCATGTGAAACACATGTGGGCCCCACATTAACGTGTTTGCTGGGTATTGTTTCCTATTTTTTCCTGATGTTTGTTATTATTTCAAATTTTATATACATTTTTATAAACTTTTTTTATTTATTTACTACATAGGCATGTTGACAATGACGCCATCAACATTGTGTATGACCAGATATATTTTTAGTGGACTTTCAAAATTTGCTTTGCTTGAGAAAGCATGAAAATATACAGTTATGATATTTTTTTTGTTTGTTTGTTTGTTTATTTGTTTTCATATGATTTCGTCGGGTTAGTTTTGCATCAAACACAATGTAATTTTCGGGTAAAATTACATTTTCCGGCATTTTTCCGCTTGGGCGAGCGCTTCTCGGACAGCTTACCTCGCGCATGAAATCAGCGCATACCAGCAGAACACTGAACGCGCTACAGTCCTGAGCCACAGCCGCAGAGCCGCAGAGCGCAGGCGCCACAGCTGCGGAGAACCCGCGTACCCGGAAGCGTCCGTCACTGACGTAGATTTACAGAAAATGACCATTGTTTTCAAATAAATAATTTTACATACTTATTCCCAACACTTTATTAAGCTTTAAGTCACATCTCAAATGACAAGGGATCAACTTATAATCATGTTTATATTAATTAGCCCGTGAACTCATTCTCTCAGACGGCCTGGGTATGCGGCACATGGACGGAACGCCACTGATATAGATACTATAATGTACTATAGTCACAGTATGAACACTTACATAATGTTTTTATATTATTTTGTTGTGTTTGATTAGGTTAGCAATATTTATCGCCGTCATTAATAATAACAAACAAACACACACATGGTTTGTAATTATTTTTTAGCTGACACAGTTTCTGTGTTCTGCGATATTTAGCAGCATACAGATGTGATGTGATGTGTTTCACTGCCAGTAACGTTCTTTCACGCGGTCCAGGTTCGTGTTGTTGACTGTCGCTATAGAAACGGATAATCCCCAGCGAGGACGTGAACGGCACGTGTTGAGGCTGCGCCTCGGCGGTTCTTCGCCTCCAAATCGTGTATTCAAATCGGTTAATGCACAGCTAGCCATTGATTATCCCTTACTTAATGCACAGGTAGTTCCAAGTCAGTTTAATCACCGTTGCATATTAATGCGCTGCTTTAATTGAGCACGCATCACTCACACACACAGAGAGAGAGAGAGAGACATGATCAAAAATACAATTCAGTATGAAATTCCAATTCAAACCTGGCTAAAAATCCTAAAAGCAGTAATCGAACCAATTGCACTATATGGCAGCGAGATATGGGGACCTCTAAAAACCCAAGATTTCTCTAAATGGGAAAAAGAAGAAATTGAAAATGCACACCCAAATTTGTAAAAACATCTTAAAAGTTAACAGCGCGACCCCAAACAACTCGTGCAGAGCTGAATTAGGACAATACCCACTATTAATTAATATCCAAAAGAGAGCTGTGAAACTCCAGCAGCACCTGAACTGCAGCGATCCGAGCTCTTACCAGACTGAAGCCCTGCAGCAGGAGCAGAACCTGCAGAAGCTGGTCCTCACACTACACCCAAACCAGCACAGCACAGTCCGGCCCGACCAGATCACACAGCTACACACACACAACTACACCCGAACCAGCACAGCACAGTCCGGCCCGACCAGATCACACAGCTACACACACACAACTACACCCAGCTACACAAACACGATCACACAGCTACACAAACACAACTACACCCGAACCAGCACAGCACAGTCCGGCCCGACCAGATCACACAGCTACACACACACAACTACACCCAAACCAGCACAGCACAGTCCTGCCCGACCAGATCACACAGCTACACACACACAACTACACCCAAACCAGCACAGCACAGTCCTGCCCGACCAGATCACACAGCTACACACACACAACTACACCCAAACCAGCACAGCACAGTCTGGCCCGACCAGATCACACAGCTACACACACAACTACACCCAAACCAGCACAGCACAGTCCGGCCTGACCAGATCACACAGCTACACACACACAACTACACCCAAACCAGCACAGCACAGTCCGGCCCAACCAGATCACACAGCTACACACACACAACTACACACAAACCAGCACAGCACAGTCCGGCCCGACCAGATCACACAGCTACACACACACAACTACACCCGAACCAGCACAGCAGTCCGGCCCGACCAGATCACACAGCTACACCCAAACCAGCACAGCAGTCCGGCCTGACCAGATCACACAGCTACACAAACACAACTACACCCAAACAAAACTAGCTATTACACAAACACAACTACACCCAAACCAGCACAGCATAGTCCGGCCCAACCAGATCACACAGCTACACCCAAACAAAACTACACCCGAACCAGCACAGCAGTCCGGCCCGACCAGATCACACAGCTACACAAACACAACTACACCCAAACAAAACTAGCTATTACACACACACAACTACACCCAAACCAGCACAGCACAGTCCGGCCCGACCAGATCACACAGCTACACAAACACAACTACACCCAAACCAGCACAGCACAGTCCGGCCCGACCAGATCACACAGCTACACACACAACTACACCCAAACCAGCACAGCACAGTCCGGCCTGACCAGATCACACAGCTACACACACACAACTACACCCAAACCAGCACAGCACAGTCCGGCCCGACCAGATCACACAGCTACACAAACACAACTACACCCAAACCAGCACAGCACAGTCCGGCCCGACCAGATCACACAGCTACACACACACAACTACACCCGAACCAGCACAGCAGTCCGGCCCGACCAGATCACACAGCTACACCCAAACCAGCACAGCAGTCCGGCCCAACCAGATCACACAGCTACACAAACACAACTACACCCAAACAAAACTAGCTATTACACAAACACAACTACACCCAAACCAGCACAGCATAGTCCGGCCCAACCAGATCACACAGCTACACCCGAACAAAACTACACCCGAACCAGCACAGCAGTCCGGCCCGACCAGATCACACAGCTACACAAACACAACTACACCCAAACCAGCACAGCACAGTCCGGCCCGACCAGATCACACAGCTACACAAACACAGCTACACCCAAACAAAACTACACCCAAACCAGCACAGCACAGTCCGGCCCGACCAGATCACACAGCTACACAAACACAACAACACTGCCTATTGGAAAGATGCCACTAAAATACAAAAGAAGATGGAGCTGTATTCACACCTGAAAAGAGACAACAAACCAGCAGAATACCTGAGCTGTGTAAAAGAGCACAAATGAAGAAAGACACTAACGAAGTACAGACTGAGTGATCACTGTCTGGCTGTAGAGAGAGGACGACACGAGAACAGAGACTGTGTTCACTGCTCGCAGAAAGAGCTGGAAACACTGCGCTGTGATTACTATCACAACATTACAGCTGCATATTTCCACAAATTCAAACAAATTAAACCAAATTTTATGGCATTACCAAATACAGAGTCATATTTTAGGGGAAAATTCCAAAATGATCACAACAGCAGCAAGATATGCATCAGCCTGCCACAAACTAACACTATCAGCCAGCGGACAACACTGAACCAGATCATTCTTGACATGCTGTACAAAGGGTTTTTTTGTTTTTGTAAATGATGTCTGAAATATTTTTCTTGTTTGTGGAAAAAAAAAGAAAGAAAAGTATGCATGTACTTATTTACTTAATTATTTTACAGGTCTGTTCTTGTTTTAAGTTTTATATAATCATTTGTTTCTTATTCATGTAATGGACAATGCTTTGGCAATACTGTGCAAGTCATGCCAATAAAGCTCATTTGAACTGAATTGAGAGAGAGAGAGACTTCATGACTACATAATGGTGTCTACTGGTGTGATGGATTCGTGGGATGTTAAATATTATTGGAAAAATGCCCAAAACACTACAAAAAGGAATATTGTATTGGTTTTACTGGAAAAAGCTAATGATTTATAATGGTATTTTAATGGAAACCATTGGCATTTCTGTGATGGTTTCTATTGGGCTTCTATTGTTTTTTTTAGCAGGGATAAATTTGTCAACACTTTCCCGCGATACTTACGGTAACCGGGAGGTGACATGTTCGGTTCACTTTTGTCGTGGCCACGACATGATAACTCATGAGACCGTGATGATATGACTTCTGCTGTTGAGGGAAATACATATTTTTCTTGTGGCCATGAGTTTAATGCGTAAACAAACCTGCGTGACCATAGCAACCTGGGGAGAGGGATAAAACATTTCTATTAACATTAAATATTTCATTTAATATTTGTATATTATTATTATATTATTACATTAACTTATCAGGGCTAAATTTTTATATTTAGTCTATATATGCTTATTTCCCCTTTCAATTTGTGTATCACTTTACCTAGTTAACGTTTTGTATAAGTATGCTAGTATTTGCTAGCCTACCATATATTTTGCAAATACTGTAAATGCCTGACAATTATGGCAATAAAGTTTTGACTTTATGATTGTATTTATGCCTGTGTGTGATGATAAATTAGCATGTTGTGTTTTCATTTACAAATGAAACTACGTGAATGATTAATTCCTCAACAAACAATTCCGCTTCCAAGAGTGTCCGCTGGTTCCGTCCAGCACCGTGCTGCCAGAGCGCCCCCCCGTGTCCCCCGCCTTGCCCACCCCTCCTCCCCGTTGGATGTTGCAAGGCGCGGGACACGCCTTGTGGGAGGGGGGAGTAATGTCAGTCCTGTCTTGTGTTTCTCCTCCTCTTGTGCGCATATTTGGTTTGTTCCTGTCATTGAGTTGATTAGTCTCCATCCGTGTTTGATTTGCTCCCCACTAGTTTGAGTTCTCCTCGTCTGATTTCCTTGTGTTTATAAGCCCTGTGTTTCCCTGTCTCCGTGTCAGCTGTTAATTGTTGTTTCCCGTGTTCCTACGTGTTTATTGAAATAAATCTATGTTTTGGATCAAGTTCCTGGTCTCCGTGTTTCCCTGGCTCCGGAGGATCGTGACAATTTATAATTATGGTCTATTAATTAGCCGAAATAAAATGAAATATATGTTAAATTTAAACTGCATTCCAGTAAAAATTCCAGTCAGCATATTGGCATGTTGAGCATTTACAGAAGGCTGTTATTTACAAAAGTATTCAGAAAGTTAAGTAAAGAGATCGACATGAAGGGGAAAAAAACAATATAAACGAATATAAAAATATAACCAATAATAATAGGCTAATAATAATCATCATCATTATAATATACAAATATTATGGAAAAGGACACTCAGTTAATGGATTTACAAGACTGTGGGATGAATAAAAAATGTTTTCTTGTAGGCCTATTTTATTTTATGCAACATTTATTCACGATAAATCTCATTTGACTATCGCACGTAATAGAGTCTGGTAGCCAAGGCCTATGGTTAATATAATAATTTAATGAAGTAGTAATTTAATAAGTAATGTAATAATTCCTTAATTCATAAAATATTAATGAACCCATCTCTGATAATCCCAGGTTGCTATGGTCACTCAGGTTTGTTGCATTAAACTGGTGGCCACGACATAAGGATGTCATTACCTCGACAAAATGATCTCGAGGCCACGACAAAAACCGAACGTGTCGCCTCCTGGTCACCGTGGATACTAGATCGCTATTATATTCCTCAGCAACGATGGTAAAATGGCTGTTTTTGAAGTAATTGTTTGTAGAGAGATGCGTGGACGCAGGTAATACACACACAACTGTCATCTCTCTCGATCGATAATTAATTGAAATGCATGCTATAATTCATTCAAATAAATGTGGTCTTACCGCACTATTTCATCTCTGTGTCTGATTTGAAGCGGGCAGAATGCTGAGCTAACGAGCCGTAACTGACGAAAATAACTCTCATTTTTACCCATTCCTTCAAATATTGCGCTGCAAACACATGATGGCTGCTCTGTCTGGAACCTAGGTGTGCTGTTTGATACCAATCTTTCATTTGAAAGCCATGTTTCTAGCATCTGTAAAACTGCGTTTTTTCATCTTTAAAACATATCTAAATTGCGACCAATGCTCTCAACGTCAAATGCAGAAATGTTAATTCATGCGTTTATGACCTCAAGGTTAGACTATTGTAATGCTTTATTGGGTGGTTGTTCTGCACGTTTGATCAACAAACTACAGTTAGTCCAAAATGCAGCAGCTAGAGTCCTTACTAGAACCAGGAAATATGACCATATTAGCCCGATTCTGTCAACACTGCACTGGCTCCCTATCAAACATCGGATAGATTTTAAAATCTTGTTAATTACTTATAAAGCCCTGAATGGTTTAGCTCCTCAGTACTTGAGCGAGCTCTTATCACATTATAGTCCTCCACGTCCACTGTGTTCTCAAAACTCTGGCCGTTTGATAATACCTAGAATATCAAAATCGACTGCGGGCGGCAGATCCTTTTCCTATTTAGCACCCAAACTCTGGAACAATCTACCTAACACTGTTCGGGAGGCAGACACACTCTGTCAGTTTAAATCTAGATTAAAGACCCATCTCTTTAGCCTGGCTTACACATAACACACTAATACGCTTCTATTATTCAAATCCGTTAAAGGATTGTTAGGCTGCATTAATTAGATCAACCGGAACCGGGAACACTCCCCATAACACACGATGTACTCGTTACATCAGAAGAAGCATCTACGCTAATATTAGTCGGTTTCTTTCCTAGTCTGAGATCACCGTAGCCACTCGATCCAGTCTGTATCCAGATCAGATGGTGGATCAGCACCTAGAGACGACCTCTACAGCCCTGAACATCAGCGGAGATCAGGACACCTAGATGACCCCAGAGACAGACCCCCAGTGAAGACCTCGTCTCCTGGACAGCCATCGGGACAAGACCACAGGAACCAGACGAGTCCTCTGCACAATCTGACTCTGCTGCAGTTGGAACTGAACTGTGGGTTTCGTCTGGTCAGAGGAGAACTGACCCCCGACTGAGCCTGGTTTCTCCCAAGGTTTTTTCTCCATTCTGTCACCGATGGAGGTTTGGTTCCTCTGGCTTGCTCAGTTGGGACACTTCATTTCCAGTGATATCGTCTACATGACTGCACAGATACTATTGGAACTGATCTGAGCTGGACGATGACATCATTTAATTCAATAATGAAATGCTTTTAACTGTAATTGAGTGTTTAATCTTGTCATTTTACATTATTGACACTATTTTCCTGTAGCTCAAATAGTAGAGCATGGCGCTAGCAACGCCAAGATCATGGGTTTGAGTCCCAGAGAAAGCAAGAGCTGATAGAAATGTATGAACTGTAACTTGAATGCAATGTAAGACGCTTTGGATAAAAGCGTCTGCTTAAATGCATAAATGTAAATTTTCCTATTTTGATATTGTAAAGTTGCTTTGACACAATCTGTATTGTTAAAAGTGCTAGATAAATAAAGATGACTTGAGTTGACAAGGCACCACTCATCAATGTCAGTTCCAAAACAGTGGACCAATCAGAAAACCCTGGAAGCGGGGCTAGCGCTGCAAGGTTTAGCTTACAGTAGAAGACTGGCATGGAAACTTTTGTATTTGACGGCAACATTGCAGAGTAAGCAAACTTCCTTTTTACAATAAAACAGAAATGTGACCTTTTTTCAAAATTCGTCTTCATTTCAAACAATGTGTGCTTGAAATATTCTACAAATAACCGTAATTCGTTTTGTTTCCTTCAATTATTTTAAAATCACAAAGATAACAATACGATAGTTTTCTGACAGTGTCATAAATACAGCGTGATCATCACACAGTGTGTTTGCTGCTACGATCCACGTTTACTGACCAGCCAATAAAAAGGCGACATGAAATCAACGAGACATGGTGCTAAAACATAAAACTGCTAACCTCAAGCTCTCATTCCTTCCTCTTTCACCGCTTCCACTTTTCTCAGCACACATAAAAACTACAACTGCTAAAGTGTTATTTATCATGCTCTATTTGCTAACACTAGCGCATGCTGATCATTTACATTTACATTTAACGAGTTCGTTTGCCCATATAATCATTGGGAAATAGAGTAAACTTATTTGGCTTGCTGTCCACTGATGGGTGGCTCGATGAAGCAGTTTCAAGTCGAGCTCTGATAAACCCCCCAGGGACATGATATAAGGTGATTACAAAGGGCAAGGTACCTAAGAAGAAGGTGGACATTGGGGAGGTGGAGGGATGCTAGAGCAGCTGAGACTGGAGAGAGGTAAGCAGCTGCTTATATACTCCGGCTGTTGATTGAAAGATTAGATGGGCTCGCTCCTCCCTAACTTACGTTTAGGAACTTCATTTAACGAGTT
The DNA here is from genome assembly GCF_012432095.1 of Onychostoma macrolepis. Classification (NCBI taxonomy): domain Eukaryota; kingdom Metazoa; phylum Chordata; class Actinopteri; order Cypriniformes; family Cyprinidae; genus Onychostoma; species Onychostoma macrolepis. The sequence continues at coordinate 1,165,247 of NC_081155.1, forward strand.
CGTTTGCCCATATAATCATTGGGAAATAGAGTAAACTTATTTGGCTTGCTGTCCACTGATGGGTGGCTCGATGAAGCAGTTTCAACTCGAGCTCTGATAAACCCCCCAAAAGCGCAGAATAGATTTGGGACAGCAAGTTGGACATAGGGTGAACGAGATCTTTGAAGATGTAGGTGCTCGGGATACCTCAAATATTGAAGACTAATGGCGATACCCCCCAAAAGACGTGAAATTTTAAGATATAAAAGGATGGTGGTGAGAGAGCTGCGCTTGGAAGTTTGATTGGAGTGCATCTCGCTACTGAACTGCTGCGGCAGTGTATTTCTGGAATTACTCCTGCGGGAGTATCTCAGGACTGGAGGTTTGAGTGCGGGGCTGGAGAACACCCCGCCGTACATCAGTGCCATGGAGCCCTATGGAGTCAGATATAACAAGGGGCTTCCCCAGATGTCACGGATGGGGCAAGGTGTCCTCGGTCCGGAAGGGAAAACGGGCCACTGACGTCCAAAGCAAACCCGCCCCCCCGCCGCAGAAAGAGGGAGCCCACGATGAACAGATAAACGTAGGGCTACCATCCTTCCAAAGCGAGGGTTTTGGATCACGTGAGGACATGAGGGCCCACTGTGCCCCAGGGACAGATGAACGTGGTACCTCCAGTCCGCTTGTTCGGATTGGAGGGCTCTCACTGCGGTCTGAACGGGAGAGCCTCCATGGTTAATAACATGGAAGATCACACAGCGATTCAGAGAGGGAGAGCCCCCACTGCGCCCGAACGGAAAGCTCACACTGCGATTCGACCAGGAGAGCTCCCACGCGTTTTGAAGGAGAGAGCTCCCTATATGAATCAAGGGAGATCTCATTCTGCCATCAAAACGGGAAAGCCAACACTGCAACTCGAACGGGAGAGCCTAGATGATATCTGGACGGGGGAGCCCACACGGCGATTCGAATGGGAGAGCCCACTCCAAGGGTGGTGGCTCTCACCGATCCGAAAAGGGAGAACTCTCACTGCATCCAGATAAAAGAAGGGGAGCCTGGCGGGGCTAGGTAGGCAAGAACATGCGAAATATTGGGGGGTCCAGACTCAGAAGGATGCTAATGATTGGTGAGCTTGTCTAATGTGATGAAGATCAGTTCGAACATATGATTCGAAGGTATGAGATGACCAGCGACCCAGCATTTTAATTTGGTGTTCGGAAAGACCTCTCTGGGCTGCTGTGGTGGCTGCCCCTATGCGGAAGGAATGGGAAGAGAAATGTTTGGTTGGGATGCCCGATCGGTTGAGGATGATTTTTAGATTTTTTTGGAACCAATGTCTGGAGGCAGGGAGGTTTTTATCATCGATAAACAGAGGGTCGAGATGAGAGGAAATTTGAGACTTCCTCTGGTGACGAAAAAGGGCTATGTACTGATAAGGTTGGATGGGGGTTGGCAAATTAAAGATGAAGATTGAATGTCCGCATTTCATTTGATCGGTTTTGCTGGTTTTGATGTTGAAACGAATAATGTCATGATTTACTACTTGAAGGTCGGAAAATGTAGGATGAATGGCTGGGTTGAAGTTTGAGTTGGTGGTGAATTCTGAGACTCTGAGGAAGCCGAAGAAAGCCAGATTGAACATGGCATCTAGGGTTCGTATTTTGTTGGGGGAAAATGAACCGGAACGTAGAGTAGTTAGGCAGATACTGAGGAGGTCGATGGTTAGCGGTTGTCTGGTGTCTGGACCGGGGGGGTTGGTTTTTTGTAAACCTTTGATGAGGAGAAAGATCTGAGGGTTTGAAATGTTAGGACATTGTTGGCCATGGATGAGCTTATAAAAGAAATGGATGCCGCTGAGGTAGACTTTGATGGATCCTGGTTTAATTGAATTGGTATGATGTAAGTAAGTGATGAAGGAAGAAATAGAGAGGAGGGAGAACTCAGGGAAAACCAAGTTGTGGGTTCTGTGGAAGATTTTGAAGGAACTCCAAGCTGTCCAGTAGGTTTGGAGTGTCCTGGGAGAAATGGCTTGTAAGATGGAATTGATAGAAAGGTTATGGAGGTGACTGAGGGGGTGGTCTAGAGGAATAGGAGTTCTGAATAAGGAGGAACTGGAGTTGGGTTGGAGTCTGCCTCCGGGGCCAATGTTCTGAATTTCTGATAGAATTAGGGAACGGAGGTGAGATGAGACTGGAGGTGGATCCATGGCGACTGCGTTGGGAGGAGCTGGAAGAAGGACCGCTGTGGCAAGAGAATGGGCTGGCAAGTGGATTGGACCTGAGGAAGAAGATGGATGCTGGGCAGGGAGCCCTAGAAGTGACTGGTGTCCGAGATGGCAAGGAGGAGCTGAAGCGAGGGGAGGGGGAGGGTTTGCAGGGAAGAGGGGGGAAAGAGTTCTTTGCGGAGGCAACCTCACGCTAGGGACTGCGCCAGGGGGAACATTAGGAGGAATTTGAGACCCAGAAGGTTGAAGAAGGGGATGAGACGAATTGACGTTAAAGGATAAAAGAGGGGGTGGGATCGCTAGTGAAGGCAACCTCGCACTAGGATCCGCTCCCTGAGTAGGGGATGAGAAAAATGAAACTGTCTGAGAGGAAGTTGCGCATGGGTTATCAATAGAAGGAAGGACGGGAAAAAAGGTTGAGATAGATGCGTCTTGTCTAGGAAGAGAAGAAGCCTGTAAAAGAGAATTTGTAAGCGTTGGAGGGGCTGTGGAACTGTTTCTTGCGGCCGCTGTTGTTGGCCGGGCGGAACGGCCGGGCGGAACGGCCGGCGGACGAGGAAGAAGGTGCAGCTGTAGTTTTTTCCCCCCTTGTCTTTGCCGCGGCCTCTGGATTAGCGCGCTGAACGTGTTCGGAACGTGAATGAGGACTGGTTCTTCTTTTTTGAAGTTGAGGAGTTTGTTGGGATGCTGGAGCTGTTATTGTAATTAGAGAGTAGGTCGTAGAGTTGAGCTTTGGATGATCTGCGGGAGAAATGAAGTCCGGAGTTGGAGAGGGCTTGACGTAGGCTGTTGACGGACCATTTTGAAATGGGTGGAATCAGAGAAATGGCGGCAGTAGAATGCTGAGATGGACGAGGCGCAGTTACCACTGGCGATCTTGAAGGTGGAGGAGAGGGGAGTCTTCTGGAGCGAGGTTTGTATGAGCGCTGGATTTTGCGACCGAAGCGCTCAGAGGGAGTCTCCTGACTTGGATCCGTGCGTTCCGGTGATACGCGAGTTGCGACTGTTGGTGTCTCGGGGCGAGAGAAAAGTTCGTCATCTGAAGGAAAAAGCTGGAGCTCCGGTACGTTTGACATGGTTCTGAACAGCACTACCGGATGATGCTAGAGCAGCTGAGACTGGAGAGAGGTAAGCAGCTGCTTATATACTCCGGCTGTTGATTGAAAGATTAGATGGGCTCACTCCTCCCTAACTTACGTTTAGGAACTTCATTTAGTCATTTTGCAGACGCTTTTATCCAAAGCGACTTACAATTTGGGGAACACATGAAGCGATTCATCTTGAAGAGGCAATCCGACAAACGAAGTGCTTGTAACACCAAGTCTCAGGCATTGTTTAAATAGTGTGGCGGGGGTGAGGAATCACACACGACAATGAGACTGTTTTGCAGTCAAGAAAACCCCGGAGGGTGGATTTATTCGTGATAAGTGGTGAGTTCGGGGTGCGGTGCTCCGTGCAGTGTTCCAACTCAATCCTTCCGTGCTTCTGAAGTGGTGGATCGGTGCAGTGCTCTGTGGTTCGGTGGGGACCGGTCACACGCTGTCTTCTGTTGGCAGAGGAGAGAAAGAACAACATTAGGCGGGAGGCTTCCGTGGAACTCACCAGAGTGTGCGTGAAGTGTGGCTTAAAAAGGGTGGCTTCTGATGAGCTCCAGGTGTGACCGGTCTGCCGCTGATGCGGGGTGCAGGTGTGCACCGTTTGTTGCCAGGGCGACGCTGATGACGGCTCGGGACACGTGTCACACTCCCCCCCCCAAGCGTTGTCCTGGTGTTCCTACACAACGGGGAAGAAGGGGGTGGGTGGGAGTTGAACCCTGACAGACCTGCGAAAGCTGCCCAGCCACGGGAGAGTCCGTCTGCGTTGGCGTTGGCCGTCCCCGCTCGATGTTGTACGTCAAGTGGAAGTCCTGAGCGCCAGGAACCACCGCGTCACTGGGCGTTTGTATCTTTAGCCCGGCCATCCACTGGAGGGGAGCGTGGTCTGTGAGGAGGGTGAACTTCCGCCCAGGAGGTAATATCGAGCTCCAGGACTGCCCACTTAACGGCCAACGCTTCTCTCGACCGTGGCGTAGCGACGCTCAGCGGGGTCAGCTTCCGGCTGATGTAGACCACCGGGTGTTCCTCGCCGTCAACTACCTGGGAGAGGACGGCTCCCAACCCGTGTCGGACGCGTCCGTCTGTAACAGGAAGGGCAGCTGAAATCTGGGGCCCGTGGGATGGGCTCAGTCGTGAGTGCCTCCTTCACTGCTTGAACGCTTGGTCCGTCTCCTGGCTCCAAATGATCTTCTCAGGCTGCCCCTTCCGGATCAGGTCTGTCAGGGGAGCAGCTAAGGAGGAGAAGTTAGGGATAAAACAGCGGTAATACCCTGCCAACCCCAAAAGGCTCGTACCTGAGTTTTGGTTGTAGGCACCGGTGCTGAGAGGATAGCCGCCACCTTCTTTTCCTGGGGTCGGACGATACCTCTTCCCACCTGGAAACCCAGGTACTTGGCGTCAGAAAGGGCAAGGTGGCACTTCCGGGGTTGGCAGTCAGTCCAGCCCGACGAAGTTCCATGAGCACCCTCCGCAACCGCTCGAGGTGTTCCTCCCAGCTCTCCGCATGAATGATGACATCGCCCAGATAGGCCGCCGCGTAGGCCTGGTGGGGCCGTAGTAGGACATCCATTAGACGTTGAATGTGGCGGGGCCCCGTAGGCCGAAGGGAGAACCCGGTACTGCCAGTGGCCACTGGGGGTCGAAAAGGCGGTCTTGGGTTTGGCGCCGGTCAGCGGGACCTGCCAGTATCCCTTTGTGAGGTCGAGTGGAGACGAACCGGCTCTCCCAGGCGGTCAATCAACTCGCTCACGCTGGGCATGGGGTAGCTGTCAAACTCCGATACCTCATTCAAGCGCCGAAAGTCATTGCAGAAGCGGAGGGTGCCATCCGCCGGGACCATAACGACAGGGCTGGACCAAGGGCTCCGGGATGGTTCAATTACCCCTAACTTCAACATCTCCTGTATCTCGCCCTCAATTGCGTGTCGCCGAGCCTCTGGGACACGGTAGGGCCGCTGCCTCACGATGGTCCCCGTCGGGACGCGGATGTCGTGCTGGAGGACGTTGGTCCGCCCGGGCAGTGGTGAGAACACATCAGAGAACTGACTGACCAGATGTTGAAGCTCCGTCTTCTGGGCAGCCAAGAGATGGGGGTTGAGGTCCACAACCACGGGATCCGAGGTGGCAAGGGCCGACAACTGAGCCCGGTTTCCGACCCATCGTTTCAAGAGGTTAACGTGGTAAAGTTGTTCCTCCCGTCGGCGGGCGGGCTGGCGAACCCGGTAGGTGACTGGCCCGATTCGTTCAGTAACGGTGTACGGCCCCTGCCAGGTGGCCAGGAATTTGCAAGCGGCGGTGGGTATTAAGACCATCACATGATCCCGGGCTGGAACTCCCGTGGTTGGGCTGCCCGGTTGTAGAGACGTTGCTGAGCTTGTTGGGCCTTGGTGAGGTGTTCCCGGACTAATGGCATCACTCTGTCTATTCTCTCCCTCATGTCGCGGACATGCTCGATGGTGGAGCGGAAGGTGGCCGGCTGCTGCTCCCACGCCTCCCTCGCGACGTCCAGGAGCCCTCGGGGTTGGCGACCGAATAGTAGCTCGAAGGGGTAAAACCAGTGGAGGCCTGGGGACCTCCCGGATCCCGAAAGCACATAGGGCAACATCCGTCCCAGTCGCGCTTGTCCTCGGCCACCACACGGCGGAGCATCTGCTTGAGGGTCTGGTTGAATCTTTCTACCAATCCGTCTGCCTGTGGGTGGTACACCGTGGTCCGTAGCTGCTTGACTTTTAGGAGTCGACAGAGGTCCGCCATTAGCCGGGACATGAACGGCGTGCCTTGGTCAGTCAGCATCTCCGCTGGGATGCCGACTGCTACTCAGGAGGAACAGCTCCTGGGCGACGGCCTTGAGGTGGCCTTACGAAGAGGGATCGCTTCCGGTACCGGGTGGCATAATCGACAATCACCAGGATGTGTTCGTGGCCTCGGGCGGACTTCGCAACGGCCCTATCAGGTCCATCCCGATGCGCTCAAGGGCACCTCGATGATGGGCAGAGGAATCAGCGGGCTGGGGAGGAGTCCTCGGAGAGGTCCGTTGGCAGGTCGGACAGGCTTGACAGAACCGTCTCACATCGGCCTCCAGGCCTGGCCAGTGGAAACGGTCCCTGATCCGCTGGGTGGTATTCTGTACTCCGAGGTGGCCGCCATCGGGTGGGCGTGGGCTAGCTCTATAACAACATCCGCCTTGGCTTTTGGGACTACTAGTAGTGACTTTTCCTCCCCTCGCTGCGCGACACAGTAAAGCAGGCCATTCTGGATGCGAAGTGGGGACCGGTGCGGCGCTGGCAGGACCTCTTTCCCTCAATCACCCGCACTTGCGCCCAACAGTGTTTTAGACGGTCATCCCGTGTTGCTCTTTTGCGAATGACCCCTCCCGTTACCTGCTGGAACACATCATAGTACAGGTTAGCATTTTGAGAGGGGACTCACCGTCTCGGCGCTGTCAGATGCCAGCAACACGGGCGACGGCGGAGACTGCGCCTGGGTTTCCTGCGACGGCGGTTCCCGGCAGGGCTGACAGGCTGGCTGGCGGCTAGGAGCGGTCGAACCCGGCCAGTCTCTCCCGAGGAGGACTGGGATGGGCAGGTCCTTAATAATCCCCACTTCCACGGGCCAGGTTCCTGGGCCGCCGAGATGTTGACCCGCCGAGCGGGCACCTGCCGCGTGTCCCCATGGACGAGGTTACGGATAGGAGGGCCTTGATCTGACCCGGGGCAGGACGGCCGGGTGTACAAGGCTTACGGTGCTGCCTGAGTCCAGGAGGGCGGGAATGGGCGCCCATTAATCCGCACTCCGCCTGTGGGCCGGAAAAGGGTGGTTCCTGGTGCAGGGTGCAGCCTGTCAGCCAAGCCCTGTTTGGAGAGCGAGGTGGTTCGGTGGGCATGGGCTCATCCTGGGGCCGGGAACCGCTGGCCTGTTTACCGGTCGCGGGTGCCCTCCGGCGTGCGTCGCTCCTGGACCACCCTCCGGGGAAAAGGCGGCACTCGCTCCCCCGCCTCTCGATGAAGGGTGGCATCCGCCAGTTCGATGGCCTCGACGACTTCCCCGATGGTCAGGGGGTTGCGCATCCCAGCGGCTTGCCGAAGGGGACGTGGTAGCGCTCGGAGAAGCCTGTCCACGACGACCCTCTCAGCCACTTGACTGGCCGTGGGGGTCCCGACAAGGAGCCAATGTCGGGCCAGTTGCGAGAGTTCGGCCGCCTGAGCGCGGACCGGTAGGCAGGTCTTGTACTCCCAGTCCTGGAAGAGTTGGGCCGCACAGATCGGGGACAGCCCCACCCTGGCTAAGATCTCCTGCCTTAAGACTTCATATGAGTCGACCTTCTCCGGGGGTAACGTGAAGTAAGCTCGCTGTGCCTCGCCGGTCAACAGGGGAGCGATGATTCGGGCCCATTCTCCGCGGCCAATCTTCCGGAGCGACGGCCTCAACATTTGTAGGAAGTGTTCCGGGTCGTCGTGGGCAGTCATTTTAGGGAGGAGTTGGGTCGCCCGCACTCGGGGATCGGGGAGCGGTATACGCTGGGCGGCGGCGAAACGGAGCTCGGCGAGTCCCCGCTCTGTCTCGCCTTGTCGAGAGGCCACATGCTCCATTATTTGTTGCTGGCGGATGCTCACCTCCGTGAGATGTTTGAGGAGTTCTTCCATGCCGGGGAGGGGAGGAGCGGCCGCCTAGATAGAACAAAGAAGGGGGGAAAAAAAAAACACAATTTAGTCCACGTGTGAACAAGGGGTTAATTGTCGGCGATTCCTCACCGTCCTGCCCGCATTCTCCACCAGTGTGGCGGGGGTGAGGAATCACACACGACAATGAGACTGTTTTGCAGTCAAGAAAACCCCGGAGGGTGGATTTATTCGTGATAAGTGGTGAGTTCGGGGTGCGGTGCTCCGTGCAGTGTTCCAACTCAATCCTTCCGTGCTTCTGAAGTGGTGGATCGGTGCAGTGCTCTGTGGTTCGGTGGGGACCGGTCACACGCTGTCTTCTGTTGGCAGAGGAGAGAAAGAACAACATTAGGCGGGAGGCTTCCGTGGAACTCACCAGAGTGTGCGTGAAGTGTGGCTTAAAAAGGGTGGCTTCTGATGAGCTCCAGGTGTGACCGGTCTGCCGCTGATGCGGGGTGCAGGTGTGCACCGTTTGTTGCCAGGGCGACGCTGATGACGGCTCGGGACACGTGTCACAATAAGTACAAGCTAGCAAGGGAAGGAATAAATAAGGAGAAAGAGTTTTTTTTTTTTTTTTTTTTATGTGTAGGTTGAAGTCAAGTAGTGTTGAAAGAGATGAGTTTTCAGCTGTTGTTTGAAGGTTGACAGGGATCCAGTACTCCGAATATGGGTGGGAAGATCATTCCACCAGCAAGGAATGGTGAACGAGAATGTTCTGGAGAGTGATTTTGAGCCTCGTTGTGATGGTACCACGAGGCGTCGCTCACTAGCAGATCTCAGACTTCTGGAGGGGATGTAGATTCTTAATAGTGAGTGCATGTAGGCGGGTGCTGAGCCTGTGGTTGTTCTATAAGCAAGCATCAGTGTCTTGAACTTGATGCGAGCTGCGATTGGTAGCCAATGCAATGAGATAAAGAGAGGTGTAACATGGGCTCTTTTGGGTTCCTTGAAGACCAGTCGTGCCGCCGCATTCTGAATCATTTGTAGAGGTTTGACTGTGTTTGATGGAAGTCCAGCCAGAAGAGCATTGCAGTAGTCCAGCCTAGAAATGACAAGGGCCTGGACAAGAAGTTGTGCAGCATGCTCCGTCAGAAAGGGCCTGATCTTTCTGATGTTGTGTAGTGCAAACCTGCAAGATCGAGCAGTCTTTGCAATGTGGTCTTTGAAGGTCAGCTGGTCATCAAAGATTACACCAAGATTTCTGACCGAAGTTGATGGGGTAATTGTTGATGAACCTAACTGGATCGTGATGTCATGCTGTAGAGTTGGAGCGGCAGGAAAGACAAGAAGCTCAGTCTTTGCCAGGTTGAGCTGGAGGTGATGTTCTTTCATCCATGCCGAGATGTCCGCCAGGCAACCTGAGATCCTTGCAGCTACCGTTGGATCATCTGGTTGAAAAGAGATAGAGCTGTGTGTCATCAGCATAGCAGTGGTAGGAGAATCCATGTGCCTGTATGATGGGACCCAGTGATGTAGTGTATGTGGAGAAGAGGAGGGGTCCAAGAACCGATCCCTGAGGAACCCCAGTGACCAGTGTATGTGCTTTGGATACCTCCCCTTCCCAGGCCACCCTGAAAGACCTACCAGTGAGATAGGATTCAAACCAGCGAAGTGGAATTCCAGCGATGCCCAGTGATCAGAGAGTGGAGAGGAGTATCTGATGATTGACAGTGTCAAACGCGGCAGATAGATCCAGCAGAATGAGGACTGATGATTTGGAATGGGCTTTTCAATTCGCAGGGCTTCAGTGACCGAGAGAAGTGCAGTCTCAGTTGAATGGCCACTCCTGAAACCTGACTGTTTAGCGTCCAGTTTGTTGTTCTGTGAAAGAAACAATGAGACCTGGTTGAAGACAACACGTTCAAGTGTTTTCGCTATGAATGGAAGGAGAGAGACAGGTCTATAGTTTTCTATAAGAGAAGTGTTTAATGTAGGTTTTTGAGCAGTGGGTTACCCGAGCCTGCTTGAACGCAGTGGGGAAGATGCCTGTGAGGAGGGATGTGTTGATGATGTGTGTGAGTGCCGGTAAGAGCGTGGGAGAGATTGCTTGCAGAAGGTGCGAGGGATTGGGTCAAGAGGACATGTTGTAGGATGGTTGGAGAGGAGAAGTTTGATACTTCAGCCTCCGTCAGGGACAGAAGGAGAAGATGGGAGGTTTAGCAGTGGATGTGGTTGGTTGGGGGTCCTGTGTGCGTGGAGGTGAGAACTGATCACTGATCGATCTAGTTTTGTCTGTAAAAAAAAGTAGCAAAGTCATCAGCTGTAATAGAAGTGGTGGGAGGTGGTGGAGGGGGACAGAGGAGAGAATTAAATGTTCTGAAGAGATTACGCATGTCTGGATGATCTTGTTGTGGAAATGTGAGGATTTGGCAGTGTGGACATCAGCAGAGAAAGATGAGAGCAGAGACTGATACCTACTCAGGTCCAACGGGTTGTTTGATTTGTGCCATTTTCTCTCTGCCGCTCTGAGTTTAGTCCGATGTTCACGAAGAACATCAGATAACCAGGGGTTAGAAGGGGCAGTCCGTGCTGACCTAGAGGAGAGAGGACAAATGTCATCTAGACAAGAAGTTAAGGTAGAGCATAAAGTTTCAGTAGCTGC